>NW_028120012.1:0-195000 GCF_965119305.1 Pelophylax lessonae
AGCATTGATGTCAGTGGACGCATTACATCCCCCCCCCCATCATTGATGTCAGTGGACGCATTAAAGACCCCCAGCATCAATGTCAGTGGACGCATTTATAGACCCCCCAGCATTGGTGTCAGTGGACGCAAAAAAAACCCCATCATTGATGTCAGTGGACGCAATAAAACCCCCCAGCATTGATGTCAGTGGATGCATTTATAGACCCCCAGCATTGATGTTAGTGGACGCATTAAAGAGCCCCAGCATTGATGTCAGTGGACGCATTAAAGAGACCCAGCATTGATGTCAGTGGACATAATAAAGACCCCTCATCAGTGATGTCAGTGGACGCATTAAAGACCCCCAGCATTGATGTCAGTGGACGCATTAAAGACCCCCATCATTGATTTCAGTGGATGTGGTAAAGACCCCCAGCATTAATGTCAGTGCACGCATTAAAACTCCCCAGCATTGAGGTCAGTGGACGCATTAAACCCCCCAGTATTGATGTCAGTGGACGCATTAAAACCCCCAGCATTGGTGTCAGTGGATGCATTAAAACCCCCAGCATTAGTGCCGGTGGACACATTAAAATGCCCAGCATTGATGTCTGCAGATGCATTAAAGACCCCCAGCAATGATGTCAGTGGATGCATTAAAATCCCCCAGCATTGGTGTCTATTGATGCATTAACCACTTCTGGACCGGAAGGATTTGCCCCCTTAATAACCAGGCAATATTTTGTGATTCAGGACTGCGTTGAATTGCGCAGTCCTGCGACGCTGTACATAAATAAAAATGATGTCCTTTATTTCCCACAAATAGAGCTTTCTTTTGGTGGTATTTGTGCGTTTTTTATTTTTTGCGCTATAAACAAAAAAACAGCGACAATTCTGAAAAAAAAAAATATATATTTTTTTTACATTCTGCTATATGACATTCCCAAAAAAAAAAAAATTAAAAAATCAAAATTTTTTAACATTTTAGGCCAATTTGTTTTCTGCTACATATTTCTGGTAAACAAAAATCACAATAAGCGTATTTTGATTGCTTTGCGCAAACGTTATCGCGTCTACTAACTATGGGAAAGATTTATGTAATTTTAATTTTTTTTTACTAATAATGGTCGCGATCTGCGATTTTTAGCGGGACTACGACATTGTGGTGGACAGATCGGACCCCTGACTGACATTTTTGACACTTTTGGGGGGACCAGTGACATTACTACAGTAATCAGTGCTAAAATATGCACTGTTACTGTACTAATGACACTGGCAGGGAAGGGGTTAACACTGAGTGATCAGGGGTTAAATGTGTACCTAGAGGCGTGGCTTGTGAAATGATCACAGAGACCTGTGTTCCTATATAGCAGGATCACAGGGGCACTATGATCATTCCAGGGAGAAGGAAGGCCGGCTGTGTTTACAACAGCTGACCATTCTTCTCTCTCAGCGGGGAACAATCGCGGGTGTCAGGCGGCAATTGGAGCCGCTTGCCCTGTGCATCGGCTTTCCCGCTGACGAGCACTCGCCCCCTAGCTGCCTGCTCGTGAGGCAGGCAGTCATAAAGTGGTTAAAGACCTCCAGCATTGATGTCAGTGAACGCAATATAGACCCCCCTAAGCATTGATGTCAGTGGATGCAATAAAGACCCCCAGCATTGATGTCAGTGGATGCAATAAAGACCCCCAGCATTGATGTCAGTGGATGCAATATAGACCCCCCTAAGCATTGATGTCAGTGGATGCAATAAAGACCCCCAGCATTGATGTCAGTGGATGCAATAAAGACCCCCAGCATTGATGTCAGTGAAGGCAATAAAGACCCCCAGCATTGATGTCAGTGGATGCAATAAAGACCCCCAGCATTGATGTCAGTGGATGCAATAAAGACCCCCAGCATTGATGTCAGTGAAGGCAATAAAGACCCCCCTCAGCATTGATGTCAGTGAAGGCAATAAAGACCCCCAGCATTGATGTCAGTGGATGCAATAAAGGCCCCCAGCATTGAGGTCAGTGAAGGCAATAAAGACCCCCCCCAGCATTGATGTCAGTGGATGCAATAAAGACCCCCGTATTGATGTCAGTGAAGGCAATAAAGACCCCCCTCAGCATTGATGTCAGTGAAGGCAATAAAGACCCCCAGCATTGATGTCAGTGGATGCAATAAAGACCCCCCTCAGCATTGATGTCAGTGAAGGCAATAAAGACCCCCAGCATTTATGTCAGTGGATTCAATAAAGACCCCCAGCATTGATGTCAGTGGATGCAATAAAGACCCCCCTCAGCATTGATGTCAGTGGATGTAATAAAGACCCCCAGCATTGATGTCAGTGAAGGCAATAAAGACCCCCCTCAGCATTGATGTCAGTGAAGGCAATAAAGACCCCCAGCATTGATGTCAGTGAAGGCAATAAAGACCCTCAGCATTGATGTCAGAGAAGGCAATAAAGACCCTCAGCATTGATGTCAGTGAAGGCAATAACCACCCCTAGCATTGATGTCAGTGAAGGCAATAAAGACCCCCCTTCAGCATTGATGTCAGTGGATGCAATAAAGACCCCCCTCAGCATTGATGTCAGTGGATGCAATAAAGGCCCCCAGCATTGATGTCAGTGAAGGCAATAACCACCCCTAGCATTGATGTCAGTGAAGGCAATAAAGACCCCCCTTCAGCATTGATGTCAGTGGATGCAATAAAGACCCCTCTCAGCATTGATGTCAGTGGATGCAATAAAGGCCCCCAGCATTGATGTCAGTGAAGGCAATAAAGACCCCCAGCATTGATGTCAGTGGATGCAATAACCACCCCTAGCATTGATGTCAGTGAAGGCAATAAAGACCCCCCTTCAGCATTGATGTCAGTGGATGCAATAAAGACCCCCCTCAGCATTGATGTCAGTGGATGCAATAAAGGCCCCCAGCATTGATGTCAGTGAAGGCAATAAAGACCCCCAGCATTGATGTCAGTGGATGCAATAAAGACCCTCAGCATTGATGTCAGTGGATGCAATAAAGACCCCCCAGCATTGATGTCAGTGAATGAAATTAAGACCCCCCCCCCATTGATATCAGTGGATGCAATAAAGACCCCCAGCATTGATGTCAGTGGATGCAATACAGACCCCCAGCATTGAGGTCAGTGAAGGCAATAAAGACCCCCAGCATTGATGTCAGTGGATGCAATAAAGACCCCCCTCAGCATTGATGTCAGTGGATGCAATAAAGACCCCCAGCATTGATGTCAGTGGATGCAATAAAGACCCCCAGCATTGAGGTCAGTGAAGGCAAAAAAGACTCCCAGCATTGATGTCAGTGGATGCAATAAAGACCCCCCTCAGCATTGATGTCAGTGGATGCAATAAAGACCCCCCTCAGCATTGATGTCAGTGAAGGCAATAAAGATCCCCCAGCATTGATGTCAGTGAAGGCAATAAAGACCCCCAGCATTGATGTCAGTGGAGGCAATAAAGACCCCCAGCATTGATGTCAGTGGATGCAATAAAGACCCCCTCAGCATTGATGTCAGTGGACGCATTAAAAAACCCCCAGCGTTGATATTAGTGGACATAATAAAGACCCCCCCCCAGCATTGATGTCAGTGGATGTAATAAAGACCCCCAGCATTGATGTCAGTGAAGGCAATAAAGACCCCCCTTCAGCATTGAGGTCAGTGGATGCAATATAGACCCCCAGCATTGAGGTCAGTGAAGGCAATAAAAACCCACCTCAGCATTAATATCAGTGGATGCAATATAGACACCCAGCATTGATGTCAGTGAAGGCAATAAAGACCCCCAGCATTGATGTCAGTGGATGCAATAAAGACCCCCCAGCATTGATGTCAGTGAAGGCAAAAAAGACCCCCAGCATTGATGTCAGTGGATGCAATAAAGACCCTCAGCATTGATGTCAGTGAAGGCAAAAAAGACCCTCAGCATTGATGTCAGTAAAGGCAATAAAGACCCCCAGCATTGATGTCAGTGAAGGCAATAAAGACCCCCAGCATTGATGTCAGTGAAGGCAATAAAGACCCCCCCAGCATTGATGTCAGTGGATGCAATAAAGACCCCCAGCATTGATGTCAGTGGATGCAATAAAGACCCCCAGCATCGATGTCAGTGGATGCAATAAAGACCCCCCTCAGCATTGATGTCAGTGGATGCAATAAAGACCCCCCTCAGCATTGATGTCAGTGAAGGCAAAAAAGACCCCCCTCAGCATTGATGTCAGTGGATGCAATAAAGACCCCCCTCAGCATTGATGTCAGTGGATGCAATAAAGACCCCCCTCAGCATTGATGTCAGTGAAGGCAATAAAGATCCCCCAGCATTGATGTCAGTGAAGGCAATAAAGACCCCCAGCATTGATGTCAGTGGATGCAATAAAGACCCCCAGCATTGATGTCAGTGGATGCAATAAAGACCCCCAGCATTGATGTCAGTGGATGCAACAAAGACCCCCCTCAGCATTGATGGCAGTGAAGGCAATAAAGACAACCCAACATTGATGTCAGTGAAGGCAATAAAGACCCCCCCCCCCAGCATTGATGTCAGTGAAGGCAATAAAGACCCCCAGCATTGATGTCAGTGGATGCAATAAAGACACCCCCCCCCCCAGCATCGATGTCAGTGAAGGCAATAAAGACCCCCAGCATTGATGTCAGTGAAGGCAATAAAGACCCCAGCATTGATGTCAGTGAAGGCAATAAAGACCCCCCCCCCAGCATTGATGTCAGGGAAGGCAATAAAGACCCCCCCCCCCCCCAGCATTGATGTCAGTGGATGCAATAAAGACCCCCAGCATTGATGTCAGTGGATGCAAAAAAGACCCCCTTCAGCATTGATGTCAGTGGACACATTAAAACCTGAAGCATGGATGACAGTGGATGCATTAAAACCCCCCAGCATTGATGTCAGTAGACGCATTGAAGACCCCAGCATTGCTATTAGTGGACATAATAAAGACCCCCAGCATTGATGTCAGTGAAGGCAATAAAGACCCCCAGCATTGATGTCAGTGGATGCAATAAAGACCCCAAGCATTGATGTCAGTGAAGGCAATAAAGACCCCCAGCATTGATGTCAGTGGATGCAATAAAGACCCCTAGCATTGATGTCAGAGAAGGCAATAAAGACCCCCCCCCCCCAGCATTGATGTCAGTGAAGGCAATAAAGACCCCCCCAGCATTGATGTCAGTGGATGCAATAAAGACCCCCCCAGCATTGATGTCAGTGGATGCAATAAAGACCCCCAGCATTGATGTCAGTGGATGCAATAAAACCCCCTTCAGCATTGATGTCAGTGGACACATTAAAACCTGAAGCATGGATGACAGTGGATGCATTAAAACCCCCAGCATTGATGTCAGTAGACGCATTGAAGACCCCAGCATTGATATTAGTGGACATAATAAAGACCCCCAACATTGATGTCAGTGAAGGAAATAAAGACCCCCCCAGCATTGATGTCAGTGAAGGCAATAAAGACCCCCAGCATTGAGGTCAGTAAAGACAATAAAGACCCCCAGCATTGATGTCAGTGAAGGCAATAAAGACCCCCAGCATTGAGGTCAGTGAAGGCAATAAAGACCCCCCTCAGCATTGATGTCAGTGAAGGCAATAAAGACCCCCCTCAGCATTGATGTCAGTGGATGCAATAAAGACCCCCAGCATTGAGGTTAGTGAAGGCAAAAAAGACCCCCAGCATTGATGTCAGTGGATGCAATAAAGACCCCCCTCAGCATTGATGTCAGTGAAGGCAATAAAGATCCCCCAGCATTGATGTCAGTGAAGGCAATAAAGACCCCCAGCATTGATGTCAGTGGATGCAATAAAGACCCCCAGCATTGATGTCAGTGGACGCATTAAAAAAACCCCAGCATTGATATTAGTGGACATAATAAAGACCCCCCCCCCCCCAGCATTGATGTCAGTGAAGGCAATAAAGACCCCCAGCATTGAGGTCAGTGGATGCAATATAGACCCCCAGCATTGAGGTCAGTGAAGGCAATAAAGACCCCCCCCCCCCCAGCATTGATGTCAGTGGATGCAATAAAGACCCCCACCATTGATGTCAGTGGATGCAATAAAGACCCCCACCATTGATGTCAGTGGATGCAATAAAGACCCTCAGCATTGATGTCAGTGAAGGCAATAAAGACCCCCTTCAGCATGGATTACAGTGGATGCATTAAAAAACCCTATAGCATTGACGTCAGTGGACGCATTGAAGACCCCCAGCATTGAAATTAGTGGACATAATAAAGACCCCCCAGCATTGATGTCAGTGGACATAATAAAGACCCCCAGCAATGATGTCAGTGAAGGCAACAAAGACCCTCAGCATTGAGGTCAGTGAAGGCAATAAAAACCCCCCTCAGCATTAATGAAAGTGGACGCAATAAAGACCCCCTAGTATTAGTGTCAGTCTATGCAAAAAAGACTCCCAGCATTGATGTCAGTGAATGCAAAAAAGACCCCCCCCCAGCATTGATGTCAGTGGACGCATTAAATAACCCCAGCATTGATGTCGGTGGATGCATTAAAGACCTCCAAGCATTGGTGTCAGAGGCTGCATTATTAACTCCTAGCACAGGTGTCAGTATTATTAAACCCCTCCCCCACATTAATAACCCCCAGCATTGGTGCAGGTGGACGCATTAAAGACCCCCCAGCATTGGTGTCAGTGGATGCAATAAAGACCCTCAGCACTGAATTCAGTGGGCACAATAAACCCCCCAGTATTGATGTCGGTGAACGCATTAAACCCCCCAGTATTGATGTCAGTGAACGCATTAAACCCCCCAGTATTGATGTCAGTGAACACATTAAACCCCCCAGTATTGATGTCAGTGAACGCATTAAACCCCCCAGTATTGATGTCAGTGAACACATTAAACCCCCCAGTATTGATGTCAGTGGACGCATTAAACCCCCCAGTATTGATGTCAGTGGACGCATTAAAACCCCAAGTATTGATGTCAGTGAACGCATTAAAGATCCCCCAGTATTGATGTCAGTGGCCGCATTAAACCCTCCCAGTATTGATGTCAGTGGACGCATTAAACCCCCCCAGTATTGATGTCAGTGAACGCATTAAACCCTCCCAGTATTGGTGTCAGTGAACGCATTAAACCCCCCAGTATTGGTGTCAGTGAACGCATTAAACCCCCCAGTATTGATGTCAGTGGACGCATTAAACCCCCCAGTATTGATGTCAGTGAACGCATTAAAACCCCAAGTATTGATGTCAGTGAATGCATTAAACCCCCCAGTATTGGTGTCAGTGAACGCATTAAACACCCCAGTATTGATGTCAGTGGACGCATTAAACCCCCCAGTATTGGTGTCAGTGGACGCATTAAACCCCCCAGTATTGGTGTCAGTGAACGCATTAAACCCCCCAGTATTGGTGTCAGTGGACGCAATAAAACCCAGCAGCATTGATGTCAGTGGATGCAATAAAGACCCCCAGCATTGATGTCAGTGGATGCAATAAAGACCCCCCTCAGCATTGATGTCAGTGGACGCATTAAACCCTCCCAGTATTGATGTCAGTGGACGCATTAAACCCCCCCAGTATTGATGTCAGTGAACGCATTAAACCCCCCCAGTATTGGTGTCAGTGAACGCATTAAACCCCCCAGTATTGATGTCAGTGAACGCATTAAACCCCCCCAGTATTGGTGTCAGTGAACGCATTAAACCCCCCAGTATTGGTGTCAGTGAACGCATTAAACCCCCCAGTATTGATGTCAGTGGACGCATTAAACCCCCCAGTATTGATGTCAGTGAACGCATTAAAACCCCAAGTATTGATGTCAGTGAATGCATTAAACCCCCCAGTATTGGTGTCAGTGAACGCATTAAACACCCCAGTATTGATGTCAGTGGATGCATTAAACCCCCCAGTATTGGTGTCAGTGGACGCATTAAACCCCCCAGTATTGGTGTCAGTGAACGCATTAAACCCCCCAGTATTGGTGTCAGTGGACGCAATAAAACCCCGCAGCATTGATGTCAGTGGATGCAATAAAGACCCCCAGCATTGATGTCAGTGGATGCAATAAAGACCCCCCTCAGCATTGATGTCAGTACGCAATAAAGACCCCCAGCATTGATATTAGTGGACATAATAAAGACCCCCCCCCCCCCAGCATTGATGTCAGTGGATGTAATAAAGACCCCCAGCATTGATGTCAGTGAAGGCAATAAAGACCCTCAGCATTGATGTCAGTGAAGGCAATAAAGACCCTCAGCATTGATGTCAGTGGATGCAATAAAGACCCTCAGCATTGAGGTCAGTGAAGGCAATAAAGACCCTCAGCATTGATGTCAGTGGATGCAATAAAGACCCCCCTCAACATTGATGTCAGTGGATGCAATAAAGACCCCCAGCATTGATGTCAGTGAAGGCAATAAAGACCCCCAGCATTGATATCAGTGAAGGCAATAAAGACCCCCCTCAGCATTGATGTCAGTGGATGCAATAAAGACCCCCTTTCAGCATTGATGTCAGTGGATGCAATATAGACCCCCCATCCACACATTTGAAGTGGATGATGAAGGAATCCTCTCCGATGTGCTATTGTATTCTAACACTGGGGATTCCGCCGCTGTCAGAATACATTGATCAGAACAGCAGGCATTTGGCTGGTGGGCACATCTAACGTGAAAAGGAGCTTTGGTAGGCACATCTGATGAAAGGAGTAGCTCTGGTGGGCACATCTGATGTAAGAGGGAGCTCTGGTGGGCACCTGTGATGTAAGGGGGGGGCATTGGTGAGCACACCTTATGTAAGAAACAGCACTAGTGGGCACATATGATGTAAGGGGGAGCTCTGGTTGGCACATCTAATGTAAGAGGGAAGCTCTGGAGGGCACATATAATGTAGGGGGGAGCTCTGGTGGGCACATCTGATGTAAGAAAGAACTCTGGTTGCCATTTCTGATATAAGGGGGAGCTCTGGCGGGTATATCTGATTTAAGAGGGAGCACTGGTGGGCACCCCTGATGTAAAAAGGAGCTCTGGTGGGCAAACCTGATGTAAGAAGGAGTACTGGTAGGCACACCTTATGTAAGAAGGAGTTCTGGTAGGCACATCTGATGTATGAAGCAGCTCTGGTGAGCACATATGATGTAAGGGGGAGCTTTGGTGGGCACATAAGTAAGAGGAAGCTCTGGTGGGCACATCTAATGTAGGGGGTGCTCTGGTGGGCACATCTGATGTAAGAGGGAGCTCTAGTGGGTTCACTTGATGTAAGAAGTAGCTCTGGTGGGCACCCCTGATATAAGAAGGAGCTCTGGTTGGCACAGCAGATGTAAAAAAAAAGTTCTCAGGTGAGCATTTCTGATGTAATGGGGAGCTCTGGCGGGCACATCTGATGTAAGAGGGAGCTTTGATGGGTTCACGTGATGTAAGAAGGAGATCTGGTGGGCACATCTGATATAAGGTGGAGCTCTGGTGGAAAAACCTAAAGTAAAAAAGAGCTCTGGTGGGCCCAACGAGTTGGACTCCCTATACTCCAAGGGAAAACCCAAACCTTCGCCAAAATATCTACGAAATTGCATTTAGGACCCTCAGAATGGCTTTGCTATGGTCAGATCACTGCCTGCCTCCGCCAGAATCCCCAACTACGTCCTCAGATCCCCTCTGCATTATGGACTTACCTATCCTCTTCCTCTTGGACGACAAAGAGCATTTCCACAATATACCCTATCCTTGGAGAAAAAACGATATTCACGGAGACCCATCCCCTGGTGAAATGGGAGCGTGACATGGGGGTCGCCTTCTCATCTCTTCAGTGGATGAAAGCTTTCACCTTAGGACACAAGGCCACACTTATCGCCTCGCTCAGAGAGCTACAGATGAAAATCGCCCTCAGATGGTACATCACACCGTCTCTTCTGGCAAAATTCAAGGGAGACTCCCCAGCTGCATGTTGGAAGGGGTGTGGACACGTAGGCAAACTTAAACACATTCTATGGAACTGCGTACCCATAGCCACGCTGTGGACTGAAGTATTTCTCTTGCTCTCCACGATCCTGAAACAGCCGATCCCTCCCTCCCTCGAACTAGCCCTACTGAACCTATCAATTGAACAAATCCTGGTGCGCTCGCGCACGGTGGCCCTTCACATACTCTTGGCTACCAGAATCTCTATCACAAGAAAATGGAATTGTATCCAACCCCCTTCTCTCGCAGAGATTATATCCACGACACAAACTCATCATACATATGAACTGCTTATGACTCCTTCGTGTGCATCATTCCAAAAAGAAAAAGCCAAATGGCAACAATGGTCAGATTGGTACACCACACAGTTTGCTAACTGACAGCTTCCTTCTCATCCAGACTTAATTATTATGAGCTGCAATGTTAACTAAGGCCACTAGAGGGCATTAAAGTACTGAACAGAATTGCTGTTTGAATCTGATGATTACTTGTATGCTAACTCACTTTCAAACGCTAGATGGCAGTACTTATTTTTCATACCTATGTACAATAAACCTGCTTTACTCCCCCTTGTTTTCCCTTACTACTGATTAATGCTGGCCATACATGTTCAACTTTTGTTGTACATGTAACCCTGTGTATTTTACACAGGCTGTATTATCTGAAATGCCCAGTAGATGGCAGATGGACTCAGTATGCTGTTAATAAAACATTGAGCATTGATCACAGGACTTGGCTTTTTCAGTCACATGATTGTGGCATCATCACAGTGTGACCAGGAAGTGGTGTGTGAGGAGATGAGAAGACTGAGGGAGATAGACACCAGCTCTGGATGACTTCTTATCCTACTGCTCAGGTTTTATCACCTATTAATGTCCTGGGAGGACTTCCTACACAGCTCTGAGGAAGGAGGTCATGGAAGACTTCTAGAAGTTACCACATGCTCAGCCAGAGAAAGGACATGCGACTAGCTGTGAAAGACTGCAGCACAGAGATAGAACCCTGCTGAGAGAACTTGCTTCACCCAAGACCACACCAGCTGAGAGAGGGACCCCTGGCAAAGACAAGCGCTGAGTCCAGACGTCTGGTGAATCCAGTGAGAGGAGACTGCAGCGGACTGATCGGGTTAATGGTGTTGTGAGGGTAAGCCAAGCCTCTCCCTGTATCACCACAGGGCACCTGTCTCCTCACTCACAGTAAAGACTCTGAGGTCCAGAGTGGACATTGCACATCTCAGGCTGCTTCAGTGACCCTGCGGAGCAGGACTTATAAGGGCCCCAACTCTCCTATGTGCACCAATGGCCATTAGGGTGAAGATAAGGGGGTAGGACGCAGGTGTGCTAGTGGGTGGGTGAGGAAAATCCACATTGCATTGTTATCTGTGTTACTCTATTGTATTTTCCCATGTATGTTGGTTCATTTGCTACTTACTATATAAAGTTAGTTCCAGTTAGGCTGTGTCAGTCTCATTGCACCAAGTATGTTCCCAGTGGGACCCCACATCCCTACCCCGGATGCCCCACTGGGTGGAGGCACTGCCGCAGACATGTACCCCAGCTCCCAGAAAGCGGAGGCTCAGGATCCGCCTGTCAGGCATAGTGAGTTAACTAGGTTTAGGGAACCCAAAGACACTATGGGGCGCCCTCAAAACCCCGTTACATACAATTTTCTGTTAGATCTACAAACCACATAATGTGAGGTCAAAGCTAAACAACACATTCACTTGTATCTAATTAGGACGCTTAGACTGAGAGCTCCAGCGTGTGCCCGGGACATTTCCGCATCTACGCCCATCTACAGCGCACTTTCAAGCCTACGATCCTCCTGCCAGGATGACTGAATACCCGGACAATTACATGGCATACCGCAGAAGACGCGCGGACGCGGTCCTGTTAAAGAAATTGTCAGAATTCTTCCCTACCGTCTCCTCCAGTCTCCACCAACATGGCGGCGGAGACAAACCGCCGGTCCGCACTGGAAGCTCTCTAGTGGCGGCTGTGATTGGCGCTCGAGCAGAGAACACAGCAGAACCCGTGCTGCAGACACAGGGACACATGTCAGCAGTCAACAGCGCCCAGCGCTCCGGGGATTCTTCACCCCCCACACCCTCCACGCAGAGCCCTGCAAAATCCGGGCCTCGGTGGGACATAGAACAACAAGCTGCCTTAACGATGTCTATGGAGGTAAGCCAGGATCAATATCATCCCATGTCACATCAGCCTGCACCCAATCCTTTCTCCTCTTTTCAAACCACGGGACAACTTGTATCTGACACTATGATCAAAGACATGCTAAAGATGTTGCATTCTTCCCTACAAGCTAAAATTGACATTTCCATCTCCTCCTGTCATTGTGAAATCAGAAATCACTGGTCTAGGGGAAAGAGTGGACACTGTTGAAAAAAAAATGTGTGAATTCACCACATCTTAGTCAATTCCCACGCAGTTTACCAGGAAGATATGCACCGCGTTCAGGCCAAACTGGCTGATCTTTAGGACAGAGCACGTCGTAACAACCTAAAAATCAGGGGAATTCCCGAATCTATAGCACCCAATCAATTGCCTCATTATGTTAACCACTTGCAGACCGCTCACTGAGCTGGTACTGCGGCACAGTGGCTCGTTCCCATCCAGCGACGTAGACCTACGTTGCTGGACTCCTCCCCTTGTGGGCGGCGTACGCGCGCCGCCGGAGGCTCGCTCCCGCTGTATTCAGTCACAGCGGGAGTCGGGCCAGGGGAGGAGCGGCGGTGATCACTGCCGCTCTTCCCCGATCGTCGGGGAATCGAGTTTGGAGATCCGCCTGCTTGTGTAAACAAAGCAGGCGGATCTCCTTAATGACAGACAGTGACAGATTGCAGGGTTCAGCATAGCTGAACCTGCGATCTGTCCCTGTGTCACTCAGTCACCTCCCCCCACACACGTTAGTAAGCACCAGGCATGCATTAACCCCCTCCCTCTCCAATAAAATTAACCCCTTCCCTGCCAGTGTCATTTTAACAGTAACAGTGCATATTTATAGCACTGATTACTGTAGTAATGTCACTGGTACCCCCAAAAGTGTCAAAAATGTCAGTCAAGGGTCCGATCTGTCCGCCGCAATGTCGCAGTCCCGCAAAAAAAACCGCAGATCGCCGCCATTACTCGTTAAAAAAAAAAAAACACCAAAAATGACAGAAATCTTTCCCTTAGTTAGTAAACGCAATAACTTTTGCGCAAACCAATCAAAATACGCTTATTGTGATTTTTTTTACCAAACATAGGTAGCAGAAAACAAATTGGCCAAAAGTTTTAAAAAATTTAGATTTTTACATTTTTTGGGGGGGAATTTCATATAAAAAAATGTCAAAAATATTGTTATTTTTTCAAAATTTACTCTCTTTTTTTGTTTATAGCGCAAAAAGTAAAAATTGCACAGGTGATCAAATACCACCAAATGAAAGCTCGGTTTGTGGAAAAAAAAGGACGTAAATTTTGTTTGGGTACGGCGTCGCACGACCGCGCAATTGTCAGTTAAAATCGCACGGTGCCGAATCGCAAAAAGTGGCCTGGACGTAAGACAGCAAAATCCTCCGGTGGTAAAGTGGTTAAAGATCTCTTTCAAAAGGTGGTGCCTGATCTGTCCTCTGCTGATTTAATGATCGACAGGATCCATCGTATCCCTAAACCATCATTTCTCCCTCAGGAAGTCCCAAGAGATGTGCTGATGCGGATCCATTTTTTCCAGGCTAAAGAGAGGATCCTGGAAGCTTTTCGACACAAAGAGCATCTCCCTGAACAGGCTGTGCCCCTCCAGGTACTCCCTGACAATTCCCAATATACTCTCCAACTCAGGCGTAATCTCAACACCATCACTAAAGTGCTGAGGAATAATCGGATCATTTACAAATGGAAGTATCCCACCAAACTTTGTGTGACTCATCAAGGTACCACTTCGTATGTTACTAGTCTTGACCACGGTCTGCAACTTCTTCGCCAGTGGAGCATTGTAAAAGATCCACCAAACGTACCGCTGGGCTGGGCATCTCCTTCTCCACACCATGTTCAGCCGGATTGGCAGGTGGTATCCAGGAGGTCTAGACCCTCCCAACGTCACACCTGAAGGTCACATCGGCCTATGTCTCTGGGTACACCTGGCCTTTCTCACTTTTATGAGTACACTCCATCGTACTCCTCTCCCCGCAATTTTTACAGTTTCTACTGCTCGTACGGACCCTTTTAGGTTACTTTGTTTTTGTTTTCCTTTTGTTGCTGGTTCCATTTTTTTTTTCCATACAGTGCCTTCTCCTGAACTTTGACCTCGCCCAGCTTATTCGGGACTGATCCAACGTATCAAGCAGACGTCTCTTTTCTTCTGGGATTTCTTCTCCAACTCTGCACTTTCTCAGACAAGTGGACACGGCTCCAGTTCTACTTCGCTGACCTTCCTCGCACCATAGTTCTCCTTTACTGCATCTCCATTCACTCAAAGGTACTGTTTTTTTTTTACAGTAGTGACTGGCCATAGATTGGCATATCACATCCTATAACATACCAATGGATCGGACTATACCAGTTTCTCCATTTAGCCTTCTACTATGCCTCTCCAACTGCTATCGTTAAATGTTAAGAGACTGAATCATCCCGCCAAAAGATATTCACTATGGTCGGAGGCCACTTGCTCTAAGGCGGACATTGTGGCGGTTCAAGAGACCAACTTTCAGGTGAACCGAACCCCCCATTGTTCCCATCCTAAGTACCCACATGTGTTTTTAGCATCGACTCAGGTGAAAAAAGAGGTGTCTTGCTGGCATTTGCAGACTCTGTCTCCCTTTCCACTTCAACCGTGGTGACGGACACAGATGGCAGATATGTAATTGTTGTGTGTGTTATCGATAATTGTCCATATACAAACGTAAATGTCTATGCACCAAATACGCACCAGCTGCGTTTTATACGTAAATTGTGGTACAAAATCAATAAGGTAAAAGTCGGGAAATTGATTGTGCGCGGTGACTTCAACTTGGTGGTGGACTATGCCGGGGATTCCTCATCCAGGGGGAAATCCAGACTACCCAATCTTACCAATCTACTTCAAACGGAGGATATGCATGATGTGTGGCGCTACCACCACGTTGAAGAGCGCGCTTATACTTACTTCTCACCTAGCCAATTCGGTTTAGGGGATCCAGAGGCCAATCATTAGTGAATAAGCCCCCCAGTATATAAGATAGCCCTGCCAAATCTCTAGCATTGTAATACAGGGGCTGTGGAAGAGAGTGGAAGCAGTTCTGTTACTCCTGCTTCAAAGTGTCATTTAGCAATTATTAGTGTGAGGAAAGGGATATCTAGTGTAGTTAGGGTACTATTTTCCACTATAGTTAGATTTAAAAATATCGTTTCTGTAGGGAAAGTGTTAGGTGTCAGGGGACTGTAGTGTAGTGTAGGATTAACTGACTCTGACTGCTATGGCAGGGTGACCAAACCCTTCCATGTCAGGGTGACCGCTATAGAGAAAAGATTGTTTCTCTTAGATCTGCTATAGAACAGGATAGTGGCTTCACCCCTGTCACACCTGGCTTTTTGTGGCAGGCGGTTTTTTTGGGCATTTTTTGGGGGTCTTTGGAGGCAGGCATAAAAACATCAGAACTTCTGTGTAGGGGTATATATACACACACACATGTATGTATATATACACATACACATATATAGGTGTGAAAGTAGCAGAACACTATGCTTGCGCTAATGAAATAATTAAAACCCATATGGCTTCGCTCCTTTCACACCTATATGTGTGTATGTGTATAAATACATATAAGTGTGTGTGTATATATACCCCTATACACAAGTTCAGATATTATGCCTGCCTCCAACAACCCACAAAAAATGCCCAAAAAAAAAGCATGCAACAACACACCTGGGCGTTTTTGTAGCAGGTGTTTTTTTGGGCATTTTTTGGGGGTCTTTGAAGGCAGGCATAACATCTGAACTTCTGTGTAGGGGTATATACACACACACAAACATGTATGTATATATACACATACACGTATATAGGTGTGAAAGTAGCAGAACACTGTGCTTGCGCTAATGAAATAATTAACACCCATATGGCTTCGCTCCTTTCACACCTATATGTGTGTATGTGTATAAATACATATAAGTGTGTGTGTATATATACCCCTATACACAAGTTCAGATGTTATGCCTGCCTCCAAAGACCCCCAAAAAATGCCCAAAAAAACGCCTGCAACACTACACCTGGCGTTTTTGTAGCAGGCGTTTTTTTGGGAATTTTTTGGGCGTCTTTGGAGGCAGGCATAACATCAGAACTTCTGTGTAGGGGTATATACACACACACACACACACACATGTATGTATATATACACATACACATATATAGGTGTGAAAGTAGCAGAACACTATGCTTGCGCTAATGAAATAATTAACACCCATATGGCTTCGCTCCTTTCACACCTATATGTGTGTATGTGTATAAATACATATAAGTGTGTGTGTATATATACCCCTATACACAAGTTCAGATGTTATGCCTGCCTCCAAAGACCCCCAAAAAATGCCCAAAAAACCGCCTGCTACAAAAAAAAACGCCCAGGTGTGTTGTTGCAAGCGTTTTTTTTTTGGCATTTTTTGGGAAGAAGAAGGTGAAAATATGGTGGGATATTACCACCTTTGAATACTACATCAAGAACAAATTAATCCCTAGACGTCTGAGGTGGGATGTCCCACCCAATGACGGGTTGTTAGATGAAGAATCCCTCAGTGAGTGGAGGGAATTCTTCTTAAAAAAGGGAGAACAACTGTTAGAATTTTTATTGATGAGGAAACGTCGTAAACTCAAAATTATTGACGCCCAAATTAAGGAGATTCAATCAGCATTGGAACCCTTTAAAGATAAAGAAGAGTTTATTAAAGGTTCTGGGACCCTTCAGAATAGGCTTATTAAATGGGATAATGATACCCAGAATAAGAAAAAGAAGAAATTCCTAAGGGATTGGGAGGATTTCCAAAAAAACGATATTTTTAAGTGGCAAAAAAGTCCCCTTGTGAGTGTCCCTATGGAAGAGGAAGAGAGTGGCCAACAGGATGACCCCCCCCCCTGCGACCCCCGTTCCTCCAATCAGGAATACACAAGCTGGAAATTGGAGAGCACCTTCCACCCCTGTGTATCAATATGATAATAGGAGTGGACCAGGTAATAGGGGAGGAAAAAGAGGCGGCAAAAGGGGTAAGGGGAAGAATAATAACACCCCTAGGAGAGGACAGGATAGTTATTATTATAACGACTATCCTCAAAATAATTTTTCCCCTAGACCCCCTGCACAATACCTCCAAAACTCAGGGTGGCAAGTCCCTGCTCGAGGAAGGGGGAAAGGATGGAAACCTAATGCCCAGAGAGGCGGTTACCCTAATAGAGCTAATTACCAACAGCCCTCACAGGTAACCACTCAAAATAGGTATGAACCCCTGAGCGAACCACAAGGTAATGGGAATGGGGCTTTTTTAGGGAATCGGGGGGGGACAGGCAGTTGCCTACCCCCCCCCTCCCCCTCCACCCCTGAACCAAATGGACAACTGGTGGAGAGGCCCGATACAGGAAACACCAGGGAACAAACCAGCCAAAAGAAACAGAGAGGAAAAAGAGGAGGCCGGAGGGTCCAAAGAAAAAAGATCCCGTTAGGGGCAGGGATATACAATTTAAGTGGAGTGACTCTGGGAGTCGAAGAGCTCAAAACCCTAGATAAGGGACTTAAGTTTGCTCCAGCACGTAACCTGAACAAATTTCAAACATATGTCAATATTCAGAAATTTGTTAGGACAATTAACGTGAAAAAATATTGCTTATCCAACCCTATCCTTAAGAACACAACTAATACAGATTCCTCTGCACTAACTAGTTCATCGAGCACAGTTATGCCCAGTTCCAATTTGCGGAATAAATCAGTATTCAATCCTCTTAATAAAAACAATAAATTTATTGAAGTCTTCAAAAATATGGTCTGTAAGGACCTGGAAAGTTTGAAGGTTAAAAGGATATCGGACCCACAATATATTAAAGCAGGTATAAAATCTCTTGAAGATAACAAAGGAATTGTGATCAGACCTGCCGATAAAGGTGGAGGTCTGGTAGTACTGAGTCTGGAATACTATAAAGAGGAGATGAACCGCTTATTGGCAGATAGCGATACATATGAACTATTAAGGAGTGACCCCTCTTTGAAATTCAAAGGGGAACTGAGCAAATTAATAGAGTCAGGCAAACATAAGGGAGTCCTCAACAAGAAAGAGTCACTTTATTTGGATCCACTTTTCTGTAGAACTCCGATTATCTATTGTCTACCGAAGGTGCACAAAGACAGGGAACGCCCACCGGGAAGACCGATTGTCAACGGTATTGATTCCGTGACATCCCGGTTGGGCCAATTTGTCGATGTGCACCTTCAACCATTAGTTGTGTCTACAGAAGCCTACTTGAAAGACACTAAGCACATTATCCAGCTTCTGCAAGATGTGCCCTGCGCTTCTAATTCTATTTTAGTTACAGCGGACGTAGGTTCGCTGTATACTATCATAGACCATGAAGAAGCAGAGGCAGCAGTCAAGTGGGCGTTTGCAACATCTAGCCTTCCGAGGAAACTTAGGAGTTTTCTCCTAAGTAGTTTATTCTTTTGCCTCTCAAGAAATTATTTCTGGTATGGCAATAACTATTATCTCCAGAAAAGAGGTGTGGCCATGGGCGCCCGTTTCGCTCCCAGTGTGGCCAACCTATTTATGGCCCACTGGGAGGAGGAGGTGGTGTTTCATGACCGTCCCCCCGAACTGGTGTGCTATAAAAGGTACATCGATGACGTGTTCTTTGTGTGGAACGGTGAAATGGACCACCTTGAGACATTTATGAGTAAATTAAATAATAATAACAAAAACATAGTACTCACATGGACCACTAGTACTACCAGTGTAGTTTTTCTGGATCTGGTCATCTCAAAGGGAACCAGAGGGTTCATGACTAGTAACCACTTCAAACCAACTGACAGAAATGCATACATCCCTCTCGACAGCTGCCATCATGCCTCTTGGCTCTGTAACATTCCGAAAGGACAGTTTGTCAGGCTAAGACGCAATTGTTCCTCAGAAGTTGACTATATGGAACAGGCCAATGTCTTATCTGAAAGGTTTTTACAGAAAGGTTACAATAAAGAGAGACTATCTAAGGACCTCTCAAGTGTCAAAGAGATTGACCGTAATACGCTGTTAACTAGTGGCCCCAAACGAGAAGCACCAAAAGGTGATGTAAGGATTGTTTTAGATTACAATATTCAATACAAAAAAAATTGAAAGTATTTTTAACAAACATTGGCCCATTTTGATGCAAGACCGAGTACTATGCGACCATCTCCCAGCCAGACCACGTTTTGTTTATAAACGGGCACCTACTTTGAGGAATATTTTAGCCCCAGGAGTAGTAGATCCCCCAGTGGAGGCACATAATAAATTGTTTGCTTTCCTGAAAGGTTTTTATGCATGTGGCAAATGCATAGTGTGCCGTTCTGCGAAAAAGAATGTGAAACGCAGGAAGGATTTCGTGGCTCAGGCGACAGGTAGAGAGTATAAGATCAATGACCTTATTACCTGTGCGACTACTGGGGTTGTGTATGTGATCGAATGTAGTTGTGGACTACAGTACGTCGGTAGGACCTCAAGAGCCCTCCAAGTAAGACTTGCTGAACATGTTAGGTGCATTAGAAAGGGAAAATCCCCCCATTTTCTGTACCAGCATTTCAAAAACTTCCATAACAAAGACCCCAAGGATATGAATTTCTGGGGCATTGAAAAAGTTAAAAAGCACTGGAGGGGCGGCAACTACATTCGCCAATTAAGTAAAAGGGAATCCTTTTGGATTTATGAAATGAAAGTTGCCGTACCCCGGGGTCTGAACACGGATTTTGATTTGAATTGTTTTATTTCTGATCGATAAATTATTCTTTTATGTTCATTTCTATTTTTATTTATATAGCTACATGTGCAGTGTTCTAAGTAGTTGTATTATCATGTTTAAAGTTTTTATCGTTCTTAACATGTATCTTTATGATGTATATATTCTTTATGTATCTTCCGTGCCAACGGGTATACGGCGTCATACGCTGTTGTATTATTTATTAAACTCTTAATTAAGCACATCAATTGAGTGCTATCCATCCTGATCCTGTTAATAATTGGCTTTGGGGAGCGTATTAAGCTGCCCGAAGGTGGAGAAGGGGTTAAGTTTCCTCTCATCTTGTTTATAGCCATACTCGGGATTGTCTGAAGTCTGAGCTGGGATTTCCCTCCAGTTCCGGCATTAGGGTATCCATAGGAACGTTGTAGAAGGACTGGCCAATCAGATTAAGGGGAGGATTATTAATAAGGTGACGTTGGACCAATCCTCTTCATCGCTGACGAAGCCTCCACCCACGGAGGCGATACGCGTGCGGAGGGAGGAGGAGTCGAGCGTCTGACGTCACCCGCTGGCACGGAGGAGACCGAGTGACACCGAGCGAGTCCCGCTGTCCCGGTCCTTCTATTGTTATATGCCTGATGTCCATCTTTAACAAGTAAGAGGCCACTTTGTGATGTTTTAATCATATTAAAAATCAGTATTACACTATCCTGGCGTTTTTTTCCTTTTAATACCCTGTCATCGGAGAGACATCCAGGAGTGTGCAGTACGAAGCTGTGTAGGTTCATGCTTACTACAGATTGTTTTCCTTCATTGATAACCGGAAGGATCGTCAAGAGGTTGGAGTTGGTGATGTGTCTATGTTTACAATGCCCGTGTAATACCTTAATAAGGTGAGAGGCCACTCTGGAAGGTGGAGGGAGTGTGTGTGTCTTCTGCTATCTGCACCTGGCTCCTCGGGAATTCATTAGGAATCTTTGCACCCTATAAGGACTATTACACCTACTACTTCTTACCCGACCTTTGATCTGGCTCTTATAGATGGACTTTGCTTTTGTGTTTTATCTGCGATTTTAGCTGCGATTTTATTCCATTGTGTTTTATTATTTTTAGAGCGCTGCACTGTTCTACTGTTTATATTTTTGCTACCCAGGTTTTGTTTCTGTGCCTGTTTTTAGTGTCCAGCTGCTATCTGATAGGGTTGAGCGCTGATATTTCTTACCATTTGTTTATATTACGCTATGTGCACTCTTCTTTCTGGCTTTTATGAAGCCTGGCTATGAGAGATCTACATCCCTCTACAAACCACTTCATAAGCCTGAAATTACATCCATGGTCGTATCTTAGGAGGAATCTGGATCATCTTTAAAAGCCCATTTGGTCTGCTTGCTATATGGTAATGTAGACCCATTTGATCTGGTGAGCACCCAATTAATTTGGTTTTATCTGGTGATGGGATATCTTCTTTCATTTTAAAGATATGTTGTGTTCACCGTCAAGATTCATCACACTCATGGGACTATTTTTCTTTCTGTATGGAAATTTTTTTGACATGGGACTTAAATCATTATTTGGTTTTTTTCCACCATGTTATCACAAGTTGGTATTGTCATGTTAATGCCTTCCTCCAATTTTTTAGCGCTGCTTACACTGTGGTATTAGCGCTTATTAGAATTCTTTTTCTTTTTTATATATACCCCTACACAGAAGTTCTGATGTTATGCCTGCTCCAAAGATGCCCAAAAAATGCCCAAAAAAACGCCTGCTACAAAACCGGCAAGGTGTGAAAATAGCGGAGCCCTATCCTGTTCTATTGCAATTCTAATACAAACATTTTTTTTTCTGGTTCTGGACATGTTACAGAGCTGAAACTTCACAGGTACACTTTTAGACCCCCCCAGACACTAAATCCAAAGAAATCTCTTTTTTTCTTTTTTTTTTTCAATAATTTTTTCAATAATTGGCTCTCTATCAAAAATGACAATTTTTAAGAACTTTTTTTTGTGTGTGATTAATAGTCCCTGTGGCATGACCCAGAACCCTAGGCACTTTTTAGGGGCATTTATTGGGTTTTAGGGCTTCAAAATGGTGTTTTTTGATTACCGAAGTTCGGGTCCCATTGATTTCAATGGGGTTCTGAAATCCTGGCTGAAATTTCGGGAAGTTCGGGTGTTCTGGTCGAACCGAACTTTTGAAAAGTTTGATCATCCCTAAGTAAGACCGCTCCGCAGCCTGTGCATCCCTGCACCATGCCCGCAGCCCCTGCATCTCCTGCACCATGCCCACAGCACTGCATCTCCTGCTTGATGCCCTCAGCCCCGCATCTCCTGCACCAAGCCGGCAGCTCTGCATCTCCTGCCCCATGCCCTCAGCCTCTGCATCTCCTGCACCATGCCCTCAGCTTCTGCATCTCCTGCACCATGCCCACAGCACTGCATATCCTGCACCATGCCCGCATCTCCTGCACCATGCCCGCAGCCCCTGCATCATGCCCGTAGCCTCTGCATCTCCTGTACCTTGTACGCAGTCTTTGCATCTCCTGTACCATGCCTGCAGCCTCTGCATCTTCTGTACCATGCCCACAGCCTCTGCATCTTCTGCCCCATGCCCTCAGCCTCTGCATCTCCTGCCCCATGCCCTCAGCCTCTGCATCTCCTGCCCCATGCCCGCAACCTCTGCATCTCCTCTACCATGTCCGCAGCCCCTGCATCTCCTGTACTATGCTCACAGCCCCTGCATCTCCTGTACCATGTCTGCATCCTCTTCATCTTCTGTACTGTGCCACAGCCTCTGTATCTTCTGTAGCATGTCCGCAGTCCTTGCATCTCCTGTACCATACCCGCAGTCCCTGCATCTCCTGTACCATGCCGCAGGCCCTGAATCTCCTGTACCATGTCCAGAGCCCCTGCATCTCCTGTACCATTCCCACAGCCCCTGCATCTCCTGTATTATGCCCCCAGCCTCTGACATATCCTCCTGTACCATGCTATCAGACTCTGACATCTCCTGTGCCATGTCCACACAGCCTATGACCACCTCCTGTACCATGTCCGCACTTTTAACTGGAATTTGCTTATATATATATATATATATATATACTGTATATATATATATATATACAAAGCCCTATATGCTTTCATATCTCTCTTATCTATAATGCACTCTTCAAATGTGCTTTAAAATGCATGGTTTTCCCTTTTATGAACAAGAATATGATGATGTTATGCTGTTGGGTCGGTATGCTATGGGGCTGGTATGAAAATATTTCCAGGGCTGAATTTTATTCCCAGTCCGGCCCTGTCTGTAGCCTTCTGTGAATGTCAGACAGCCTGCATCTCTCCTTCATCAAGAAATCAATGACTGCTCCTTGCTTCTGCTTGGAATCCAAACACAAAAATCCTTTTTAAGAACAAAGTGCAGCAACATGAAAGCAAATAAAGTCCATCGTATTGCAAAGACTTCAAAAAGAAAATGGGTGCTTCATAGACACTCATATCTTTATAATCCAATCATTTCTATAAAATTTTTACAAAGCAAGGAAACAAAATAAACCAGACATAACTGGACATCACATTTGACAATGTGCCACGCCGTTGGATTACATATTAATGAGCACACCGCTCTCAGGTAAGGAAAATAAGTTATACATAATACAATATATACTATATTGTGAAAAGTATTTACATGCACATGAACTTTATTAGCATCTTAGTCCATAGGGTTTGATATTGAGTTGGCCCACCCTTTGCAGCTGTAACAGCTTCAACTCTTCTGGGAAGGCTGTCCACAAGGTTTAGGAGTGTGTCTATGGGAACGTTGGACCATTCTTCCAGAAGCGCATTTGTGTGGTCAGGCACTTAGGTTGGACGAGAAGGCTTGGCTTGCAGTCTCTGGACTAATTCATCCCAAAGGTGTGCTATCAGGTTGAGGTCAGGACTCTGTCCAGGCCAATCAAGTTCCTCCACCCCAAACTCGCACATACGTGTCTTTATGGACCTTGCTTTGTGCACCTCAACCAGATAGAACACTTTTGGGATGAATAAGTGCGCAGACAGCGAGCCAGGCCTTCTTTCCACCATCAGTGCCTGACCTCACAAATGCGCTTCTGAAAGAATGGTCAAACATTCCCATAGACACTCCTAAACCTTATGGACAGCCTTCCCAGAAGGGTTGAAGCTGTTATAGCTGCAAAGGATGGGCCAACTCAATACTGACTCCTACGGACTAAGGCTGGGATGCCATAAAAGTTCATGTGTGTGTATAGGCAGGTGTCACAATACTTGTGACAATATACTGTATAAAGTACCAAGCCCACTCATAATCTCAATTGGACAGAGGGGCTTTCAAAAGAGAAAAACATCCAAGAACAGACATTCCCCAGACATTCCTCATTTCTAGGGAAAACAAAGATTGAAACAGAAGAGAAGGAAAAGAAAGGAGAAACAACAAGGAAAGCATGCCATGTACACCAAAACAACATACAGTATTCATGAACTGTCTGTTTGAATCAAACATAGATTTGGGCTCAAGTAGACCATAAAAAATTAAAGGATTTCAGAAGAGGTAATAGGTGCATTCAGTTTGGCTTACACGGTGGGGTCTACTATTGGAAGTTGTATGTATCTAGAAATGTAGAGATAGCAGCATCCGTAGGCTGGGCAGTGGTAGGATAATCCTTTAATTTGTATAATGAGGAGTAGTACTTCTGGAAAGCATTAGCAATATCAGTTGGATGGGAGACTTGTGAATTCCTTACCAAATCCACTACAAAGGGAGGCCAGGACTTTGGTTGCCTTGTCCTCAGCATGCTGGCCAAGAGTTTGCTTGCTCTGTTACCTTGGGCATAAAATTTAGCTTTTGCAGTCTTTAATGCTTTCTCCTGTTCATTCAACAGAAGTAGCAGGAGTTGTTGCCTACACCACAAAAGATTTTCAGTAAGGGTAGAAGTGGGTGAAGTTTTAGATTGTACTGTACCTCTAAGGATTTAATTTGTGACAGCAATAAGTCGACACCTTGCATCCTCCTCCTCTCTCTTGTCGCTAACTGTAGCAACATGCCTCTACTGTACGCTTTATGAGCACACCAGACATTGAAAACAATAGTGTCCACACTGGTTAGAAAATTCTTGCAAGAACGGTTCCAGTTGATCTCGAGTTTGTTTGTTTCCTTTGTTTCAAGGATAAGAAGTATGTGCTATTGCGCCAAAGAATAGAAGGAGACATGTTGAGATCTTCTTTGAAGTCCCCGCTACACAAATAGACGCCCACGTTGCAATCGCTGGACCTTTTTGAATAGAGTGTTAAGGAATTTCTGTTGACCCATATTAGGCGCATAGAGATTAACTGTGGTAAATGTAGTATTGTTCAGATCACATACTAATACAGGAAATCTTCCGTGAGGGTCAATAACTGTGTCATGCAATTTGAAAGAGACTGAATGTTTAATGGCTACCATCGCATTTATTTTTTTTCTCCTGTGCAGGGGTGTCAAACTCAGTTTCTTCTCGGGCCGCATCAGCATTATGATTGCCCCCAAAGGGCTGGTTGAATCTGTAAGATTAGATGTCCAGAGCACACCACCCCTCTTACATCAGATGTCAAGAGCCCCCCCCACCATCAGAATTTAAGAGTTCCCCACCCTCCCTTACCTTGTGCTGCTGCTGGGAAGAAGCTGGGGCGTTGCTGGGAAGAAGAAAGTGCAGGGTCTAGAGGAGGACCAAAGGAGGGCTAGAACTCTCCTGTAGCTGCAGGAGAGGTGCGAGGGCCACATAAAATAGCATTGAGGGGTGGATTCAGCCCACGGGCCTTGTGTTTGACACCTCTATATGTAATCCTTGTGCATACATTCAGGCTGGGTTCACACTGATGTGATGCGAGAACCACCACAATTTATGTGTGGGTTCCTGCATCGCATCTGACTCGCAGGCACTTCACACTGCTCTCTGCTAACCACTGCGGGTGTCAATGTAATCTTAATGACACCCCAAATCAGTTTGTAGAATGCAGTGCGAACTGTGAAATTGGCCAGGGATCGGATTGCATGGGTCTGAACTCCATGCAATCCAATTGCAGTGCAGACCAAATAAAGGGTCCTCCACCATTTCAGTTCCAATGCAATGCAATTTCAGCTATACAAACTGGTGGTGGTGGTGGTGGTGTAATGGTGTGGGGGATATTTTCCTGGCACACTTTGGGCCCCTTAGTACCAAAAAACTTTGTTTAAACACCACAGTCTACCTGAGTATTGTTGCTGACCATGTCCATCCCTTTATGACTACATTGTACCCATCTTCTGATGGCTCAGTGTACTCATCTTCTGATGGCTCCTTCCAGCAGGATAAAGTACCATGTCACAAATCTCAAATCATCTCATTACTGGTTTCTTGAACATGACAATGAGGTCACTGTACTCCAATGTTCTCCACACTCACCAGATCTCAATCCAATAGAGCACCTTTGGGATGTGGTAGAACGGGAGATTGGCATCATGGATGAGCAGCCGACAAATCTGCAGCAACTGTGTGATGCTATCGTGTCACTATGGAGCATAATCTTTGAGGAATCCTTCCAACACCTTGTTGAATATATTCCAGAATTAAGGCAGTTCTGAAGGCAAAAGGGGGTCCAACCCGGTACTAGCAAGGTGTACCTAATAAAGTGGCCGGTGAGTGTAGTTCTTCTTTAACCTCCCTGGCGGTATGATTCTTTCCGATTTTAGGTGCTGAAAGCGGTACAATTATTTTGCTAGTAATTCTTAATGACGAGCAGCCCAAACCAATTATTTACATATGATTTTTTTTTACTGTGCGTTCTTCTTTATGACATCTAGGGTATGATAAAGTTTGAAACACAAAATCAAAAAATAATATAATAAATGACTATAAATATGTTAAAGTATACATACTGTACATATATACACATGTTTTATATATATATATATAAATATATATATGTATACTGTGTATATATATATACAGTACAGACCAAAAGTTTGGACCCACCTTCTCATTCAAAGAGTTTTCTTTATTTTCATGACTATGGAAATTGTAGAGTCACACTTCAAGAGGTAATCACCTGAAATGGTTTTCACTTCACAGGTGTGCCCTGTCAGATTTAATAAGTGTGATTTCTTGCCTTATAAATGGGGTTGGGACCATCAGTTGTGTTGTGCAGAAGTCAGGTGGATACACAGCTGATAGTCCTACTGAATAGACTGTTAGAATCAGGGCTGTCTTTAACCACTTGCTGCCCGCCATCAAATGAGCGGTGTGACCATTGTTCTGGGCTGCCGTTATATGGCGGCGGCCCATTCAGGCAGGGCAGGCGCGCGATCGTGTGCGCGCCGCCCTGCACTGTCGGTGGCGGCGTGTCCCCGGGACACAGCGCGTCACCGGCAGGGGGGAAACAGCCAATGGGCATGGCTGTTTCCCACGTGATCGGCTGTGATCTAATCACACAGCCGATCACAATAGTAAAGCCCAGAAGATGACAGCGCATGCGCGATCGGGAGCGCGGTCATGTCGGTGGCTCTGTGTTCCCTAGGAACACAGCTAGTCACTGACAGTGACAGGGCAGAAGTCAGGTGGATACACAGCTGATAGTCCTACTGAATAGACTGTTAAGCACCGTACACACGTACCGATCGTCGGCCGAACGATCGGCCGTCTTTTGTCCAGGGCTGTCGTGTCTGTTGAAAACTGCAAAAGACTGCACACAAATTTTGTCGGCCAACAACAGCCGACTGCAGAAGTAATGTCATGTGATGGTTAACTTTCCTTGTCTTTTTTCTTTTCTGAGCATGCCCAGTCTTGCAAATCTGCTGTCTGTCGGCCGAAATCTGTACTGACTGACGCACAATCGGCCGTTCTGTTGTCGGCGTACAAAAATTTTAATGCCTGCAGGACAGATTCTGTTCGGCCGAAAATGCGCTGTCGGCTGTCGGAAGCATCATACTAACAAGCCTACAATCGGCCGATCGGTCGGCTGCCGAATATTTGCGGCCGACAATCGGTACGTGTGTACGGGGCTTTTGAATCAGGGCTGTCTTTAACCACTTGCCGCCCGCCCGCCGTCGAATGACCATTCAGGCAGGGCAGGAGCGCGATTGTGTGCGCGCCGCCCTGCACTGTCGGTGGCAGCATGTCCCCGGGATCCAGCGCGTCACCGGCAGGGGTGAAACAGCCAATGGGCATGGCTGTTTCCCACGTGATCGGCTGTGATCTAATCACACAGCCGATCACAATAGTAAAGCCCAGAAGATGACCGCGCATGCGCGATCGGGAGCGCGCAGCGCGGTCATGTCGGTGTCTCTGTGTTCCCTAGGAACACAGCTAGTCACCGGCAGTAGTAAACAGTCACTGACAGTGGCTGTTTACTATGTGATTGGCTGTGAATCCATTCACAGCCGATCACAAAATGTAAACACAGAGCAGTAACTCACTGTTACTAGCTCTTCTCCCCTCACACAGTTTCCAGTGTGAGGAGAGCAGAGCCAGAAACAGTGAGTTACTGCTCTGTACACCTGTAAAAGTAAAAGCACATTAATAAAGGTCCCCACACAGTCCTCAGCCCCCCCCCCCCAATTACACCTGTCACCCAACAGTCACCTCATCAGTGCCCAGAAATTGCCACCCATAAGGCTACGTTCACATGTGAGCGTAGCGATTGCGGGCAGAACCCCCGCGATTTTCCCCGCAATCCGGAAATCATTGCAAATCACGGGACGCCTGTGCGTTGCCCGCGATTTGCAATAGTACCCCAAACGCTGTGCGATGTTGCCGTGATTTTCGCCTGCCGAATCGCGGTAACATCGCGCAAACATCGCATGACGCCCAAAAAAGGTACAAGAGCTTCATTTGCAATGATTTCCGGATGGGTGACAGATGACCACGATTCTGCTCACATGTGAACGTAGCCTAAAGTTCACCTGTTACCAGAGACTGCCATCAGTACCGCCGTTTACCATCGCCCGTCATCTGTCACCCATCGGTGACCATCGCCCGTCACCTGTCACCCCATCAATCACCGTCACCTGTCACCCCATCAGTCATCGTCAGACTTGTATAAAGTACCCGAAATTTCTACTTGAGTAAAAGTACAAGTGCTCGATCAAAAAGTGACTTAAGTAAAAGTGGAAGTGCTTGCAGAAAAAGTTACTTAAGTGGAAGTACTAAAGTATTCAACATTTTTTTTTACTTAAGTATTGCAAGTAGTTTTTTCAAAAAAATTGCTACTTAAGTACTAAAAGTAAAAAGTACCAGTAGTTTTGAAAAAAAAATTCTACTCAAGTACTGAAAGTAGAAGTAGAAGTACTGTGTTATGTAGTTATTAAAGAAAGAAGTCAAAAGTTTGAACATCATATTGTTTTTTATTATTTCAAATGATTTATTCAAATGATTAACCTAAAGGACAATCACAATTCCTTAGGCTGTAACTTTTTGTAAACAAAAAACAGATAAAGTATGTCCCTCCCTTCCCCTTTTAAAGCATTCCTCCTTCTCTTCCCTGCCTGTTTTTTTTTTGTCCACAGCCTATTGGTGCGCAAAATCATATATAAACCAATGTGATATACAACAATATATTCCAATAATGAAATAAAGGAAGAGTGTATGAAATCTAAGTCAATAAAAAGTTCAAAATATTGTGAATCTTCAAATATATATATATGTGACAAAACAAGATGAATATAATTTCATATCTGCTGTTAATGGGAAAGAACCTCCCAACCAGGGTCGGCCTTAGGTGTTCAAGCGCCCTGTGCGAGCTTATCCTGTGGCGCCCCCACCAGCTTCCTGCACATTTTTTCTTGCACTTTTTTTGCACTTCATTTGACTTTTCTTTTTTATGATCACTACAAACTTAGCCCCCCTTACATTAGAGACCCCCCTTACATCAGAGGCCCCCCTTACAACATAAACCCCCCAACTGAGCCCTCTTACAACAGAAACCCCCCACAGAGGCCCCACTTACATCAGAGACCCCCCTGCCCCCACAAAGAGCCCCCTTTACATCAGAGACCCCCACACAGAGCCCCCCTTACATCAAAGACCCCCAACACAGAGCCCCCTTGCATCAGAGACCCCCATACAGAGCCCCCTTTACATCAGAGACCCCCCCACACAGAGCTCCCCTTACATCAGAGACCCCCCCACAGAGCCCCCTTACATCAGAGCCCCCCACACAAAGCCCCCCTTACATCAGAGACCCCAACACAGAGCCCCCTTACATCAGAGACCGCCCACACAAAGCCCCCCCTTACATCAGAGACCCCCCCATGTTTCCCTTAACGAAGATGGCCGCCAGTACCTCGATCGCACTGCGCATGCGCACGTGTCTCTACTGCGCGGCCGCCGGAATCCCCGCCTCCCAGCGCTGAGACGTCAGCGAATGGAGACAAGGAGGGGAGGAGCGGAGTGGCCGAAGGCCGCCACCCATGTCAGAGCGCCGAGAGGCGCATGTGGGAGCACTCCACGCCGGCCCAGCGGAAGCCTGGAGCGGAACAACGCTACCCAAATGGCCAGAGACCAGGTACCCATGAAAAAGGGGGGTATCTTTACCTTTGCCTTCCTATAGACAAGGGGAGGGGAGGGGGGAAGGCAGAATAGGGAGGATAATTGAAAGAGTAGGAGAGAGCTGTAAGGAGGGAAACCAAACAAAAAAGAAAAAGGGAAAAGTAACGAGTAACGATGCAGCACAAAAAAAAATATCGGAGTAGAAGTATCGAAATCATCGAAAAAATGTAGTGAAGTAAAAGTAGAAGTAGGAGAAAAAAATTATACTCTAGGAAAGTACAGATACCGCATTTTGGTACTTAAGTACAGTACTTAAGTAGTTCTACTTCGTTACTATACATCTCTGGTCATCGTCACCTGTCACCCCATCAGTCATCTTCACCTGTCACCCCATCAATCATCGTCACTTGTCACCCCATCAGTGATCGTCATCTGTCACCCCATCAATCATCGTCACTTGTCATCCCATCAGTGATTGTCATCTGTCACCCCATCAATCATCGTCACCTGTCACCCCATCAGTGATCGTCATCTCTCACCCCATCAATCATCATCACCTGTCACCCCATCAGTGATCGTCATCTGTCAACCCATCAATCATCGTTGCCTGTCACCCCATCAGTCATCGTCATCTGTCACCCCATCAGTCATTGTCACCTGTCACCCCATCAGTCATCGTCATCTGTCACCCCATCGGTCATCGTCACCTGTCACCCCATCAGTCATCGTCACCTGTCACCCCATCAGTCATCGTCATCTGTCACCGCATTAGTCATCATCACCTGTCACCCCATCAGTCATCGTCACCTGTCAACCCATCAGTCATCGTCATCTGTCAACCCATCAGTGACCGTCACCTGTCAACCCATCAGTCTCCTGCCACCCATCAGTGATCATCCGCAGTCAACCGTCACCCGTCGCACAGCCCATCACAGCCAGCATGTCAAAAAGGATGTACAGCAGCGAGGAGGCCCTTCAGGTCCTCTCCATGACTGATGAGAGCACCGGGGAGCTCTCATCAGTATCTGAATCCAATTCTGATCCCCGATTCGGAATTTGAAATCGCTAATAGTAGCGGATCGGAGATGGACTCGGACTATTCCTGTACACTTTCCTTTATAGAATGTATTTTGGGGTGCAATTTTTGCTATATACATGCAACCACTTACCGACCGCCTAACAACTATATACGTCGGCCATTTAAAGCTAAATACTGGGGTTATGGCAGCAGATAGCTGCCATAACCCCAGTATTTTTTTAAACGGCGGGCGGTTGGCTTTCAGATAAGGGTGGTCCCAATGGCGGATTCACCGCAGAATTACCCTTACGATGCAGGGGAAGAGGTGCCCCCCCCCTCCCGCCGCGTCCCAGACTTTTTCCCAGCTTACCGGCCCCGCCAGCAGAGGGGAAAACTATCCAGTCCTGGATCCTCAGAGACAGGAAGTCGAGTGAGGGCAAGATGGCCCTCACTCGACTCTATGTTCTTGGAGTACCGGAGCTATGTCAAAAGTCATTGCCTAGCAACCGTTTTTTTTTGTTTTTTTTTTCTTTTTCAACAATTTTTTTTTTTTTTTGTTTTAGTGTAGTTGTGAGGTGTGAGGTCTTTTTGATCCCAGATCTCACAATAAAGAGGACCTGTCATGCCTATTTCTATTACAAGGGATGTTTACATTCCTTGTAATAGGAATAAAAATGATCAAAATTTTTTTTTTAAAAACTGTGTAAAAATAAAAAATGAATAAATAAAATAAATAGGAAAAAAAAATGAAAGCGCTCTGTCCCCGTTAGCTCGCGCGCAGAAGCAAACGCATACGCAAGTCCCGCCCACATATGTAAACGGTGTTCAAACCACACATGTGAGGTATCACCGTGATCGTTAGAGCGAGAGCAATAATTTGGTCCCTAGACCTCCTCTGTAACTGTAAGCTGGTAACCTGTAGAAATGTTTAAAATGTTTCCTATGGGGATTTTTAAGTACCAATGTTTGGCGCCATTCCGTGAGCGTTCAAATAATAATAATTCAAATAAGTCATTTTTTAAAAAAAAAAATTGCATTTGGAAGACTGCTGAGCAAATATGATGTGATAAAAAATATTGCAACGATCTCCATTTAATTCTCTAGGGTCTCTGCTAAAAAAATATATAATGTTTGGGGGTTCTAAGTAGTTTTCTAGCAAAAAAAATGATTTTAGCTTGTTAACACCAAGTGTCAAAAATAGGCCCAGTCTTAAAAGTGGATAAATGGACAACTTTGTGTAAAGTGCTACTTGGATGTTGGGACTGTATGTGGCTAGGCTGTGTAAAAGTGTTAAACATGTGGTATCGCCATACTCAGGAGGAATAGCAGAATGTATTTTGGGGTGCAATTTTTGCTATGTACATGCTATGTGTTGGAAATATTTCATAAATGGACAACTTTGTGTAAAAAAAATGCATTTTCATTTTGTTTCCACAGTTTCCAAAAACTTGTGGGAAAAAATGACATGTTCAAAAGACTCCTTATGCCTCAAAGATTATACATTGGGGTGTTTGCTTTCCAAAATGGGGTCATTTTATGGGGGTTTCCATTGTCCTGGTGCTCCAGGGCCTTCAAAAGTATGATAGGTTGTCAGGAAATTATATGTGTAATTTATGCTCCTAGAATGCCGAACGGTGCTACTTGGATGTTAGGCCAGGCTGTGAAAAAGTCTCACACATGTGGTATCACCATACTCAGGAGGAGTAGTAGAATGTGTTTTGGGGTGTAGTTCCAAGTATACATATGCCGTGTGAGAGAAATAACCCGTTAATACGTCAAATTGTAAAAAAAAAAAATCTTCATTTTGCAAAGAATTGTGGGAAAAAATTACAACTTCAAAAAACTCACCATGCCCCTTATTAAATACCTTGGAATGTCTACTTTCCAAAAAGGGGTCATTTGGGGGGTATTTGTACCTTCCTGACTTTTTAGTGTCTCAAGAAATGAGATAGGCCTTCAGTACATCAGGTGTGATCAAGTGTGATAAATGTTTAATGATTAGCACCATAACTTGTGGACTCTATAACTTTCACAAAGACCAAATAATATACACTTATTTGGGTTATTTTTACCAAAGATAAGTAGCAGTATAAATTTTGGCCAAAATTTGTGAAGAAAAATTACTAATTTGCAAAATTTTATGACAGAAACAAAGAAACATCCGTTTTTTTCACAATATTTTCAGTCTTTTTTTATTTATAGCACAAAAAATAAAAAACCCAGTAGTGATTAAATACCATCAAAAGAAAGCTCTATTTGTGTGAAGAAAAGGACACCATTTTTTTATGGGTACAGTGTTGCATGACTGAGTGAGAGTCGGTTCACACTGCCAGGACCATAAAGTCGCCCCATGTCGGAGCGACTTTTTACAGCGATTTTACCGCGACTTGTGAATTATTTTGCAGGACTTATATGACAGACGACTTTGTGTTTGGCCAATCAGAATATGATGTGTTGTGACCTAATTCCCCTTTTCTGTTTTTTTTATTTATTTCCTCATTGCCCACCAGTGCCACGTATCATTTTTCACCAGTGCCACTGCCCATCAGTTCCACGTATGTGTCCACCAGTGCCACTGCCCATCAGTGCCACGGATCAGTGTCCACCAGTGCCACATATCAGTGCCACGAAACAGTGTCCACCAGTGCCCCGTATCAGTGCCACGAATCAGTGTCAACCAGTGCCACGTATCAGTGTCACGCATCAGTGCCACGTATCAGTGTCCACCAGTGCCATGTATCAGTGCCACATATCAGTGCCACAAATCAGTGTCCACCAGTGCCACATATCAGTGCCACGAATCAGTGTCCACCAGTGCCACGCATCAGTGCCACAAATCAGTGTCCACCAGTGCCATGTATCAGTGCCACGAATCAGTGTCTACCAGTGCCACGTATCAGTGCCACGTATCAGTGCCACATATCAGTGTCCACCAGTGCCACATATCAGTGCCACAAATCAGTGTCCACCAGTGCCACGTATCAGTGCCACATATCAGTGTCCACCAGTGCCACGTATCAGTGCCACATATCAGTGCCACGAATCAGTGTCCACCAGTGCCACGTATCAGTGCCACGAATCAGTGTCCACCAGTGCCACGTATCAGTGCCACAAATCAGTGTCCACCAGTGCCACGTATCAGTGCCACGAATCAGTGTCAACCAGTGCCACATATCAGTGCCACGTATCAGTGCCACATATCAGTGTTCACCAGTGCCACATATCAGTGCCACGAATCAGTGTCCACCAGTGCCACGTATCAGTGCCACGTATCAGTGTCCACCAGTGCCACGTATCAGTGCCACATATCAGTGTCCACCAGTGCCACATATCAGTGAAACTAATCAGTGTCCACCAGTGCCACGTATCAGTGTCACGTGTCAGTGCCACGTATCAGTGTCCACCAGTGCCACATATCAGTGCCACAAATCAGTGTCTACCAGTGCCAAGTATCAGTGCCACGTATCAGTGTCCACCAGTGCCACCTATCAGTGCCACGTATCAGTGTCCACCAGTGCCACCTATCAGTGCCACGTATCAGTGCCATGTATCAGTGTCCACCAGTGCCAGGTATCAGTGCCACATATGATTGCCACGAATCAGTGTCCACCAGTGCCATGTATCAGTGCCACGAATCAGTGTCCACCAGTGCCACGAATCAGTGTCCACCAGTGCCACGTATCAGTGCCACGAATCAGTGTCCACCAGTGCCACGTATCAGTGCCACGTATCAGTGCCATGAATCAGTGTCCACCAGTGCCACTTATCTGTGTCCACCAGTGCCACTCACACAGACCAAGCAGAGATAATGGAATATATATATACCATTACATATATATATATATATATATATATATATATATATATATATATATATATATATATAATGGTATATATATTCCATTATAGGCATGGCTGCAATGTGGGGAATGCCTGGCTAATCTCTTTCTTCTTCCTGGAAATCTGATAACAAGTCGTGTCAATTAAGATAAGGAGGCGACTCCCATTGAAGTATATAGGACAGGTCGGATCACAGGTCGCCTCAAAGTAGTACAGGACCCTTTTCTGAAGTCGGAGCAACTTCAGTAGTGCCAATTAAGACGGCACTGATTGATTAACATTGCTTTTGTTATGTCAAGCGACCTGGGGCGACCTGGGGCAAAACAAGTTGCCTCACAAGTTGCGCTAGTGTGAATGGGCTCTAATTGTCATTCAAAGTGTGAGAGCGCTGAAAGCTGAAAATCGGTCTGGGCAGGAAGGGGGTGAAAGTGCACTGTAGGCAAGTGGTTAACACAGGGCAAAAGGGGCAGCTGCACTGTAGCCCTCTAGTCATTGTTGTGGGGCCCAAAGCAACTGCCCCTTGAGCCCCCAAATAGTTGATAAGTGGATTCAAGAGGGCCCAAGAACATTTTTCACCCAGGGTCCAATCAAGAATAAAGACGGCCCTGGTTAGAATTTGTATTATAGCAAGAAAAAAGCAGCTAAGTACAGGAAAACGAGTGGCAGAAGAGACTTGTTTGGGCTAAAGAACACAAGGAATGGGCATTAGACCAGTGGAAATCTGTGCTTTGGTCTGATGAGTCCAAATTTGAGATCTTTGGTTCCCACCACCGTGTCTTTGTGCGCCGCAGAAAAGGTGAACGGATGGACTCTACATGCCTGGTTCCCATCGTGAAGCATGGAGGAGGAGGTGTGATGGTGTGGGGGTGCTTTGCTGGTGACACTGTTGGGGATTTATTCAAAATTGAAGGCATACTGAACCAGCATGGCTATCACAGCATCTTGCAGCAGCATGCTATTCCATCCGGTTTGCGTTTAGTTGGACCATCATTTATTTTTCAACAGGACAATGACCCCAAACACACCTCCAGGCTGTGTAAGGACTATTTGACCAAGAAGAAGAGTGATGGGGTGCTGCGCCAGATGACCTGGCCTCCACAGTCACCAGACCTGAACTCAATCGAGATGGTTTGGGGTGAGCTGGACCGCAGAGTAAAGGCAAAAGGGCCAACAAGTGCTAAGCATCTATGGGAACTCCTTCAAGACTGTTGGAAGACCATTTCAGGTGACTACCTCTTGAAGCTCATCAAGAGAATGCCAAGAGTGTGCAAAGCAGTAATCAAAGCAAAAGGTGGCTACTTTGAAGAACCTAGAATATGACATATTTTCAGTTGTTTCACACCTTTTTTTTTATGTATATAATTCCGCATGTGTTAATTCATAGTTTTGATGCCTTCAGTGTGAATCTACAATTTTCATAGTCATGAAAATAAAGAAAACTCTTTGAATGAGAAGGTGGGTCCAAACTTTTGGTCTGTACTATATATATATATATATATAATATATATATATATATATATATATATATATATATATATATATATATATATATATATATATATATATATATAAAAGTACAGTAAAACTACAGGAAAGGGCACTGGGGGGGCAAACTAATATCAATTTATTTTATTTTGTAATGAAATCAGTGTGTTTGTGTTTTTTACTTTTCAAATTTGCCACCGGTTCCACCCCCCCTGCGAGCATCACGTCGCAGGAGACGGAAGCCGGGGCTCACAAGCATCGGGCGGAAGATCCGGCCGCCGTATGCCGAAGGGACACATCGCTGGATCCCGGCGACAAGGTAAGTAACCTCTACAAGAAACCAGCGATGCTCCCTGGCGGTACCCCGAGTGGGGCTCAGGGTTACCGCTTATGGCAGTGAAATCCCACCCCGAGCCACACTCGGGAATACCGCCACAGAGGTTAAGAACTCAATGGCAGCCTGTATACTGTCTTACTAAAGGTTTCTTTTAGCTAATCAGGGGTCAAAGAATCATTTTATTTTCAGTGGAGTTTTTCACATCTATACAAAGAAGGCAAAAAAATCAGATTGTGGATATCCAATTCTATAAAAAACTATAAAACAGATTTGATGTTTAGTGTATTTTAAAGAGTAAAAAACATTCCCCTCTGAGTAATCTCTGTACATTGCAGGGATTTTAACAAATTTTGTTGCAGAATCCTACCGTTGGTTATTCTGAAGAAATATCGGTTAGTTTGTCTGTGTCTATGTGCGGAAGGAATCTGTAGGGTCTGCATCTCTTTAGACATGATTTCCCTTTGGGAGTATCTCAAAAAGAATGACATTTTTGTTACATGCCCAAAATCTGACCTGTGTCTTAGTGCAGACTTCTGGAAGAATCAGTAAACCAAAGAACACCTCCAGGATGCCATATGGCATTGCATTTTACAAAAAATTACAGCGCTGCAGATTGAAAAGGAAAGGTAAATTTTTTTAGTAACGTTTAACCCCTTCCCGACCGCCCACCACCTTTTTACTGCGGCAGTGCTGCCCCCCTGCTCAAACTGACGTAGACCTACGTCAGTCGTGCGCCTGCAGCTAGGGGGCGAGCATGCGCCGCCAGTGGCGCGCTTCCACACCCACTCGGCAGTGGGGACTCCGATGCACGGGGCTGGGGGCTCCGATTGCTTCCTGACACCCGCGATCGCTCCCCGCTGAGAGAGAAGGACGGTTGGCTGTTGTAAACACAGCCGACCGTTCTTCTCTCTGGAATGATCACAGAGCTCCTGTGATCCTTCTATATAGGATCGCATGTCTCTATGATCATTTCAAAAGCCACGCCCACCACAGTTAGAATCACTCCCCTAGGCTCCCATTTAACCCCTTGATCACCCACAATGTTAACCCCTTCCCTGCCAGTGTCATTATTACAGTAACAGTGCATATTTTTAGCACTGATTACTGTAGTAATGTCACTGGTCCCCCCAAAAGTGTCAAAAATCTCAGTTAGGGGTCTGATCTGTCCGCCGCAATGTCGCAGTCCCGCTGAAAATCGCTGATAGCTGCCATTACTAGTAAAAAAAAAACAAAAGAATAAAAATGACATGTCTTTCCCGTAGTTAGTAGACGCGATAACTTTTCCGCAAACCAATCAAAATACGCTTATTGTGATTTTCTTACCAAAAATATATATCAGAAAAAAATTGGCATAAGATGTTAAAAAATTTAGATTTTTTAAGTTTTTTTTTTTTGAGAATGTTATATAGCAGAATGTGAAAAATATATATATTTTTTTCCAGAATTGTCGCTCTTTTTTTGTTTATAGCGCAAAAACAAAAATTGCAGAGGTGATCAAATACCACTAAAAGAAAACTCTATTTGTAGTAAAAAAAGCACACCAATTCTATTCAGGTACAGCGTCGCACGATCGTGCAATTGTCCATTAAAGTAACGCAGTGCCAAATTGCAAAATATGGCCTGGTCATTAAGGGGGACAATCTTCCGGTCCAGAAGTGGTTAATTACATTATTACTTGAATCGCAATTGTATACATTATTGTTTTTTTTTTTTTTCTTGCTATGCTATTTTTTTGTCCCATGTGGAGTTATGAACTGACTTTTATAACTTTATTATTATGTGTCTTTTCATTCTGATCAAAAATACAAATTGCAAGTGATGGCTGTTTTGTGTACAAAAAAGTGTTTGAGGCACAGGATCTTTAGTGCAGAAGTAACTCTTCTCTTCCTACTGCAACTGCTCCTGGTCACCACTAGAGGGAGCTACAGGGAAGAAAAGAGACAAGCTTTGTATTGGGATAAATGAGCAGCTTGTATCTATTCTTCAGCGCCTCTAGTGGCAGCCTGGAGCTACTGCAAGTAGAAAGCACACAGTTTCCAGGCTGGAGGTCGTGTTTCTGAAACATCTACTAGGACAGATAGTTCTTGTTATTTATATTTTTAAGAAGGCTACTAGGACAAGTAATAAATAAAAACTAAGTCCTGAAAGTGATATACTTGCACACATTCACCTCTCTAATTAAATTTAAATGTAATTTAATTTAATTTAAATGTCATTTTAAATTTAAATTCAATTTAATTCATTTTAATTCATTTGTCCTTTATTTGGAGTTTTGCATGAAGTTGAATGATATGGTAGGTCTCAGTACAGGTGGAACTAACACAGAAAAAGATTTGTTTCAATATTTCTGCATAAGTTAGACCAAAGTAGACGGATCAAGGCAAAGTCTACTGTGCTATAGATTACAGCTAATAGGACACTGTATTGATGTGTTTCCTAAATGAGTTACTAGGATTGTGGAACACAAGATAGAGGCAGCTGAGTCACTCATCAATTATTGATTGAGTAGGCCACAGGTGTCAAACACAAGGCCCGCAGGCCGAATCTGGCCCTCCAGGCCATTTCATGTGGCCCTCACACCTCTCCTGCAGCTGCAGGAGAGTTCCAGCCCTCTTTTGGTCCTCCTCTAGACCTTGCACTCTCTGCTTCCCCCACAATGCCCCAGCTTCTTCCCAGCAGCAGCACAAGGTAAGTGGGGGTGTACTGTGCTGTAAGGGAGGGTGGGGAACTCTTGACTTCTGATGGTGGGGAGCTCTTGACATCTGATATAAGAGGGGGTGGGGTGCTCAGGACAACTAGTCTTACAGATTCAACCGGCCCTTTGAAGGCAATCATAATGCTGATGCGGCCCAAGAAGAATTTTAGTTTGACACCTCTGGAGTAGGCTATCAATTCAATGAAAAGGGAAAGGTGGTTATGAATTATACTACACCTAGTTTTCTTATTTTAAAATCCATAGTATTTATATTTCCATCATCGGTGTGCGCAGCTTATTGCGTTAGGGTGTGCACTTCAAAGCTCAAACACAAATGGGTATATATGTATATATACAGTAAATATGTATAAATATATATACACACTCATAAATAAATGTACATTTTTTAAAAATGTTTTAAAATATGGTCAGTGTGAGTAGTGTAGTGGACATGTCAGTAGTTTTTTTTTTATTCTTATTATTTTTTTTGTATTTTTGTTTTTTTTACAATTTTTATTTTTACAATTTTTTTAGGAGCCCTCTTAAAGGGGCTTTGGTGAAATATCAGCAGGGGGAATCTGCACCTGATTAGGATGGGCCCAGGCTCAAACACAAATGGGTATATAAACAGTAAATGTATATATATGTGTGTGTATATATATATATATATATATATATATATATATATATATATATATATACACACACACACACACACTCTTATAAATAAATATACAATTTTTTTTAATGTTTTAAAATATGGACAGTGTCAGTAGAGCAGTGGGCAGTATTTTTTAAAAATCTTTATTTTTTTTTTACGTTTTTTTTTTTTTAGGAGCCCTTTTGAGGGGGCTTTGGTGAAATATCAGCAGGGGGAATCTGCACCACACTGGGTGATTAAGGTGGGCCCAGGACCACCCGGCACCCCCCGTGTGCACGCCTAGAATTTAATATAATCACTGATGCAGGATGAAGAACTTCAACACAGGAAGTGAAGTCACCAATTTTCTGTTTTTACAGGAAGTGAAGTCCCTAATTTTCTGTATATACAGGAAGTGAGGTCACTGTTTTTCGCATATACAAGTGGCATGCAGGAGCAGAGACCACTGAGGTCTATCCCCCAGCACACGCAGTATTGTGGTACAAGTAGCCCACTTCTCTAGTATCTATTTCAATGCCATGATTTAATGCCTTGATTGATTAACCACTTGCCCACTGGGCATTTATACCCCCTTACAACCAGGTCAATTTTCAGCTTTCAATGCTCTCACATTTTGAATGACAATTACTCAGTCATGCAACACTGTACCCATATGAAATGTATGTACTTTTTTCACACATGTATGTTCTTTTGGTGGTATTTAATCACCACTGTTTTTTTTTTTTTTTTTTGCGCTACAGATGAATAAAAACTGAACATTTTGATAAAATTAATTAAATGTTCTTTATTTCTGTTATAAAAATTTGGAAATTAGTAATTTGTCTTCATACATTTTGTCCAAAATTTACACTGCTACATATCTTTTGTAAAAATAACCCAAATAAGCATATATTATTTGGTCTTTGTGGAGGTTATAGAATCTACAAGCTATGGTACTAATCATTGAAAAGTGATCACACCTAATCACATCTAATGTACTGACTGATCTCATTTTTTGAGACAAGCGAGGTCACTGCAAATACCCCCCCCCCCCCCCCCAAGTTACCCCTTTTTGGAAAGTTGAAACTCCAAGGTATTTAGTAAGAGGTATGGTGAGTTTTTTGAAGTTGCAATTTTTCCCCACAATTTTTTGAAAAATAAAGATTTTAGTTATTTTATGCTTTCACAGAATTGTCATATTAACAGGTTTTTGTCTCTCACATGGCATATGCTTACTTGCAGCTACACTCCAAAACACATTCTGCTACTCCTCCTGAGTATGGCAATACCACATGTGTGAGACTTTTACATAGCATGGCCACATACAGAGGCCCAACATGCAGGGAGTACCGTCAGGTGTTCTAGGGACATAAATTACACATCTAATTTCCTGACTTTTGTGAGGCACTGTAGTGGCACTGATGGGCACTGTAGTGGCACTGATGAGCATTGTGCTCACTCAGTGCCACTACAGTGCCTAATGGCATTGATGTGGCACAGTTGAGCACCGATGTGGCATGGATTTAACACTGATGAGCACTGTGGTGGCATGGATGTGGCATAGCTAAGCACTTATGTGGCACAGGTGAGCACTAATGTGGCATGGATGAGGCACGGATGAGCACTGATGTGGCATGGATGAGGCACGGATAAGCACTGATGTGGCATGGATGTGGCACGGATAAGCACTTAAGTCACACGGATGAATCATGGATAATCACTGATGTGGCATGGATGAGCCCTGATGTGGCATGGATTAGCACTGATGTGGCATGGATGAGCACTGATGTGGCACAAATGAGCACAGATGTGGCACAAATGAGCACAGATGTGGCATGGATGAGGCACGGGTGAGCATTGATGTGACATGGATGAGGCATGGATGAGCACTGATATGTCATAAATGTGGTACGGATGAGCACTGATGTGGCATGGATGAGCACTGTTGTGGCATGGATGAGCACTAATGTGGCAAGGATTTGCACGGATGAGGCAGGAATGTGGCATGGATGAGATGTGGGATGGATGTGGCACAGATGAGTACTGATGTGGCATGGATGGGTAAAGATGAGGCAAGGATTAGCACAGATGAGGCATGAATAAGCACAAAAGAGGCATTGATGAGCACAGATGAGGCATTACTGGGCACGGATGAGCAATGATGTGGCATGGATGAGCACGGATGAGGTATGGATGGGCATGGATGGGTACTGATGAGGCATAAATGGGCACAGATGAGCACTGATGTAGCATTGATGAGTACAGATGAGGTATGGATGAGCACAGATGAGGCATGAATGGGCACGGATGAGGCACAGAACAGCACTGTGGGCACTTCAGATCCAGCCCACTTGCACTGCTGCACTGGCTCACTGACAGTTGAACCCAACATGTGCCGGTTTGTTGACAAACGATCGCTCCGTCATTGGACAGAGCAATCACGTGGTAAAGGACTTCTGTCATTGGCCTTTTACCCCGATCTGTAATGCGCTGGGTCTGGAGGACCCAGCGATCATGGACACTTCTGGATGCGTGGCCCCATGGGGGAAGTCAATGTACGCCTTCGAAAAAAACACACCACAAAGTCCTACAAGGTATACAAGGCTTTCCCCTTTAATCCAATAGAGGGAACTGATTCCACCAATCTACAATACACTATAAACACCAAACTTAGGATGGATACAAGCTCAACCCCCTCCTCTATATTGTTTAATTATAAAAGAGTTCTAGAGGGTACTTTAAGATACATGTAAAGGAAATACCATGAAAATACACATATGTTGCTGACTCCCATCCATGTACAAAATGCATCCTTTATTGAAAATGTGTAAAACCAACATACAACATACATAAATGACACCACATTTATATTATATTTCCCCATGTGAAAGAGTAAGGGGTACATAGAACCTTTACTTATTCAAGAAAAAAAGTGTAAAAAAACATAGAGAAAGTTTATGACAAAAAAAACAAAACATACATCCTTTGCCAATATGTCACTGCCCAGCGATATAGACCATGTCAAGCACAATGCCCACCATGATTGATGGTATAGATTTTTTAGAAGACCTCACTTTCTTGATTTTTGTATGAGATTCCCTCCTAAAATTCATACCAGACCTAAAGTCTCTGGTATAGAATTTGGAGGGGACCTCATGCTTCTTTTTTTTTTTGGGGGGGGGGGCCTCGCTTTTTTCTTTCATTTTTTTTGTGGGGTTCACTCTGAAAATGTATTTATTTATAATATAATTTTGAGGGGACACCATGCCATTTTTTTTTTTTTTTTGCATGGGGCCCCCTTTAAAATTCATACTAGCCCTGGAGGACAAATCCTTTAACTGCTTCCCACCCATGCCATTGTAAAATGGCAGCCGGGCGGGAACCCTATTGTTCTGGGAGCACATCATATGACATCCTCCCGAGAACGGGCCGTGCTCTGGCATGATCTGTCAATAGCTGCCGGAATCATGTAACTGCTGTAAACAAACACAGCAGACCACGGAACAGTTGTAAACAATGAATGGCTTCCTTTCATAGCATTTATTGTATGCTAGCTGTGATTGGGCACAGTGATCACATTGTACAGACAGAGCCATTCACAGCCTATTTGTTCCATGTGATTAGCTGTGGCCAATCACAACACACTGTCCTTCAGTAAGAATATTTGCCTATAGCAGTTAAATTCACAGCTAAAAGCAAGCATAGTATGTATGTAGTACTGCCCCCGTAAGGACTGCCAGAGTCAGGCTTTCCAGGTCCCCCTGGGCTACCAGCATACAGTTCTTTTGTTCTCCTTCCTCTGGCTCGTTTCAATAATCAGTCCAGGGGTATTTGGTTGTTTGTGTTTTACTATAAATTAGGGATAGGAGAAGGGAATATTGGGATACTTCGAATTAACAATACACAATGTTGGATGACTTCTATCTTCATGTACAGCCAGGCTGTTAATTCCCCCTGGCACTAAAGATGAATTCGAATTAAGTCTATTTGCCTTAGACTACTTGGTGTCGTCACCTGTCACCCCATCAGTGATCGTCATCTCTCACCCCATCAATCATCATCACCTGTCACCCCATCAGTGATCATCATCTGTCAACCCATCAATCATCGTCGCCTGTCACCCCATCAGTCATTGTCATCTGTCACCCCATCAGTCATCGTCACCTGTCACCCCATCAGTCATTGTCATCTGTCACCCCATCAGTCATTGTCACCTGTCACCCCATCAGTCATCGTCACCTGTAACCCCATCGGTCCTCGTCACCTGTCACCCCATCAGTCTTCGTCACCTGTCACCCCATCAGTCATTGTCACCTGTCAACCCATCAGTCACCGTCATCTGTCAACCCATCAGTGACCGTCACCTGTCAACCCATCGGTCACCTGGCACCCATCAGTGATCATCCGCAGTCAACCGTCACCCGACGCACAGCCCATCACAGCCAGCATGTCAAAAAGGATGTACAGCAGCGAGGAGGCCCTTCAGGTCCTCTCCATGACTGATGAGAGCACCGGGGAGCTCTCATCAGTATCCGAATCCAATTCTGATCCCCGATTCGGAATTTGAAATCGATAATAGTAGCGGATCGGAGATGGACTCGGACTATTCCTGTACACTTTCCTTTATAGAATGTATTTTGGGGTGCAATTTTTGCTATATACATGCAACCACTTACCGACCGCCTAACGACTATATACGTTGGCCATTTAAAGCTAAATACTGGGGTTATGGCAACAGATAGCTGCCATAACCCCGGTATTTTTTTAAACGGCGGGCGGTTGGCTTTCAGATAAGGGTGGTCCCAATGGCGGATTCGCCGTGCAATTACCCTTACGGTGCAGGGGAATAGGTGCCCCCCCCCCCTCCCGCCGCGTCTCAGACGTTTTCCCAGCTTACCGGACCCGCCAGCAGCGGGGAAAACTATCTGGTCCTGGATCCTCAGAGACAGGAAGTCGAGTGAGGGCAAGATGGCCCTCACTCGACTCTATGGTCTTGGAGGACCGAAGCTACATCAAAAGCCGTTGCTTAGCAACCGTTTTAAAGGGCCGTTTTTTTTTTTTTTTTTCTTTTTTTCTTTTTCAACAATTTTTTTTTTCTGTTTTAGTGTAGTTGTGAGGTGTGAGGTCTTTTTGACCCCAGATCTCACAATAAAGAGGACCTGTCATGCCTATTTCTATTACAAGGGATAATTACATTCCTTGTAATTGGAATATCAAAATGATCAAAATTTTTTTTTTTTAAAACTGTGTAAAAATAAAAAATGAATACATAAAATAAATATCTCATTACCTCCACTACCCATCACCCCCCCCCCTCTTGCTACCCCCCATTAGTCCTACTCTTTGATTCCCTGAGGACAGAAGCCATCAGAATTGATAACATTGCCTTTGGAAATAGCATTTCCATTGAATAAACACATTGCACTACCCCACCATCATTCAATGATGGATATGCTGTCCCCCCCGGTAATATATATTATGCTATACTGTGAATGAGGGGGGATAGCTGCAAGCATTTATGGAATATCTTGATTGACTCCTAAAGTTAGTCTGGAGTGCCTTATACTCTGTTACCATTTGTTTCCACTTTCTAACCGGATATGGAACTCCAGGATTGTATATGGTAGGCAGATGGGAGGTGGGGGGGCTGCATGGGGGGAGACTCCCTTGGGTGCATTATATTGTATTTATTTTTATTTTTTTTCTTTCTTTGGTTAATTTGATTGCAATACCTGTAATGTTTGTAACTTTTACTGGTATGACTTAGGGGAGAAACTGAGTTGCAATATAGATCTGACCTGGTGGATATCCCGGTCGGGGAATAGAATCCGGGGATCCGTTAGGACCTTGAGAGAGGCCGGCAATGGCGGAATGGCCTGGGCGCCCTACCGTCTCTCTATGCATTAGCATTCTATTATTTATGGCTTTTTTTTGTTTATATATAGGAGGACTGAAGCTTTCTTAAGCAATATATATAGTAGGGCCTCTTAGAAGAAAAGGAATTGGGATACCTGGGGTGGGAATGGGGTAGTCTAGGGGGCTCTCTTGCATGAGGGGGACTTTACGTACATTTCTTGAGGGAACGTCTCAAACAGGGATATAGGGGGGCCTCTCTAATGCCAGTGGTGGTGATAGAGAGGCAGCTCATTTTCTCTGATAAAAGGATGTGAATAGCCTCAAAGTCAAAGACAAGGAAGTACCACATAAGCAGCGCTTAAATGAGTGCATACATAAACCATATGTGCAAAATACAGCAATCAAGTGAGATAGATGTCCTAGTAATCAATACAAAAGTCCATCTTGACCAATCGGAAAGGGGATGACCCGTCACCATGAAGTGAAAAGATAATGGATGGCAAACTTCCACCACACCGCGTGACCCCTTAGGCAGTCAACACTCACCGAATGCCTGAAACAACTGAGCCTTCAGAGTACCAATATAAATCCCGGATCACTCCTCAGGATAATCAACACTGGCAGGTGAATCTCTCTCAGGAAAGCTCACAGAAGACTGGAACACTCAGAACGGCATCACATGTGTATGAAAGGGAAAACTCATAGGGCAGTAGTTCTAAAACTTTATTGTAAAAAACCCAAGCCCCGTCCCCCTCACATAAAACTCACATGTAAATAGTAAAAATCAGGCATATAAACGAGAGGAGATGGCCAGAAGGTTCAGCGACCGATGGCTCACCAGTATCATACCGTCCCCAGGGTACCGGATCAAGACACCGCCGCTGCTCCCCAGACAGTCCTGCTATCACGTTCGCCTATCTCCGCTCCGCCGTGTTCCCGACACTTGGTAGCACTCGTCAGCGTTCGGCGATTTCCGCCTACAGCTCGCCGACAGCACGTAGTGGTTGGGGTGGTAGCGTGCTCACGCCCTGACGCGTTTCGTCTGATTGGCTGACTTTAACTGAGGGCGTGAGCATGCAAATCACCCCCGCTATTTATCTCCCTCCTCGCCGCTACACTTAACCCTTAATGGCCGATCGGACATGCGAACATGACGGTAGCCAATAGGGAAAGTGTGCTGGTTCCTAGGAGATCATTGATACCCAGAGGACATTGGAATATATACTATTCACAATCTGATCTGTGCTAACTTCCCCTATGCAGGCATAAATTGTCACACAGGAGAAGTAAAGCTTGCATACACCCCAACTGGATCTGATCAATAGCATTATGTATTAGAGAACTACCGACAGCCGTAGAACCATCAGTCATCTCCCCTTGTTTTTACAATGCTATCATTATTCATAAACCACTTATGACTGCATTTCGTAAGTATACAAAGTCCATGCACTAACTGCCTAGGCTACTACCTGGAGTTGTGCTGAAAGTGAAACCTATGACAATCTCAACAATTACAATGTATGGAGACCTCACAGACTTAACATATATTAAATCGAGAAACAAGGCAGAATACCAAAATAAATGAAACACAGCCTTACTATCAACTATTTAAAATAATATAAATATCATCTTTTAAAAGTACATATTAATATTATATAATGTACAAGAGGCCCGATAGATCCTCATATACAAATTTATATATAAAAGAGTACATATATAAAACAAACTGGGAAATAATAGGAACAGAAATCCTCGATAGCTGTATAATCAGAATTGCATAAAATTAAATTAATAATTGCTGATAAAACAATTGACGTCTAATTCTACATTCAGACCTTTGGGATATAAACAATCGGTGAGGTATATCCAATAAGTTTCCCTCTTGGACAATTCTCTCACCATATTCGAACCTCTCCAGGTAGCATCAATCTTGTCTATACCCCAAAATTTTAGCCCCGACGGATCTCTATTGTGTTTACGTCTGAAATGTAAAGAGAGACTATGATCTTTAAATCCCTTTTTAATATTGGCAATATGTTCAGATACTCTCTTTGAAAGGGTCCTTTTAGTCCGTCCAATATACAACTTCCCACAAGGGCATTCTAGACCGTATACCACATGTGTGGACTGGCACGTGATTAATTTTGTAATTTCAAATGTTCTGCCATTCCCGCTAGAAGTGAAGGAAGTTTTGCCTCTTTGTCTATCTGTAACCTGTCTACAGGAGATACACCTACGACAAGAAAAGAAACCATTTCTGTCCCAAAACATGGTGGGCTTTTTTGGTGGATCTAAGACCTTTTTGACGACACGATCACCATAAGACGGGCATTTTCTATAGATAAAGGCAGGTTTGGAAGGGATAACTGCCCCCAAGACTTTATCCATCGTCAAAATTCTCCAATGTTTATAAAAGATTTCCTCAACCTCCCTAAATTGTTCATGATAGTCAGTTATGAAACCCCATTCATGGTTCAGATTTTTTGAGGTAGTTCGTCCCTGTAGGCACATGGCTTGTGACAACTTGCTGGTTTCTTGGATAGTTTTTTCCAGCCTCAGACCATCATACCCCTTTTCCAGGAAACGGTCCTTGATGATTTTTGACTGGCTATGAAAATCAGAATCCCTAGAACAGTTCCTGCGTATCCTCAGGAACTGCCCCTTGGGTATATTCCTGAGCCACAGAGGATGGTGCCCACTAAACATAGGGAGATAGCCATTTCTATCCGTGGGCTTGAAATAGGCCTTGGTGGTCACCTGCCCCTGTTGGATCATAACTTCAACATCAAGGTAGTGTACACTTTCTGTACTCCAACAGTACTCCAATTTAATATTATTGGAGTTGGTATTCAGATGATCTGCAAATGATCTAAGGGATACCTCAGATCCAACCCATATAAAAAACAGATCATCTATGTACCGACGGTATAATACCAATTCCTTTTTACGGCTGGCATAGATGTATCTGTCCTCCCATTCGCTCATGAAGAGGTTCGCTAGGCTGGGAGCATATTTAGCCCCCATAGCTACGCCTCTTTTTTGTATGTAAAATTTACTCCCATACCAAAAATAGTTATGGGAGAGGCAGTAGCATAAAACCCTGCCTAGGAACCTCTTCTGAGCACCTGGGATATCGTCTCTTTGTGCAAGGGCCCAATTTAGGGCTAGCTGAGCGTCGTCATGCTGTATAATAGTATACAGAGACGATACGTCTGCTGTCACCAAGTAGACTTCCTCAGCACCCAAAACATTAATGTCTTGGAGTGCTAAGAGAAAGTCCTTAGTGTCCTTCAAATATGATTTAGTTTGAATGACACTATCCTGGAGGAAGGTGTCCAAATATTCACCCACTCTTGACGTGACAGAATTGATGCTATTAACGATCGGACGAGCTGGCGGATTTACCTGATCCTTATGGATTTTAGGAAGGGTGTATATAGTGGGTATACGATTGAAGCTGGGCTTCAAATACCTCTTTTCCTTTTTGGATAATATACGATTATAATATCCGAAATCAACCAGGTCGTCCAATTCTCTACGAAATCTCTTAGTGGGATCCCCATCCAAGAGGTCGTAGGTCGCATCGTCCGCTAACATTGAAGATAGTTGTTGATCATAGAAGGACTTGTCTAGAATGACTACCCCTCCACCCTTATCAGCAGGGCGAATCACAACATCCTTCCTTTTTTCCAAAGCGGTCAAGCCATCTTGTACGTGTCTCGGATTAATACCTTTCTTGGGGTTAATTAATTCCAAATCCTTAATAACAAGTTGTTTGAAAACCTCCACACACTGGTTAGCAGGTTGTGGAGGATTGAGTAAAGATTTGTTTCTCAAACCACTCTCTTTCCCAACAATCTCTGAAGATTTGTTATATGTATTACGGTTTTTCCCCTGATAAGTATTCAGAAAATATCTTTTTAGATTAATCTTCCGAATATACTTATGTATATCCATATACACGTTAAATTTATTAACTGGCTTTTTGGCCGCACACTTCAAACCGGCATTGAGAATATTAATCTCTTTACTACTAAGGGAAATACCGGCCAAATTATAAATCCCTTCTAATCGGCCTCCCTCCTTCTTTTTTTGGAGTCGTTTCCCCCCTCGGCATCCTCTTGTCGGTGGTCGGTTTGTGGCCTTTGACCCTGGGTGGTCCGGTTCCACTGAGGGTCCTGGTTCCAATTGTTCGTATGATTGTAGGGGCGATCCGAGGGTCTGCCTCTCCAAGGTCTCCCTCCCCTCCGAGCACCTCTCCCTCTGGGGCCCCTCCATAAAAAAGGACGTGGAGGTGTTGGTGTCCAACATTGTGAATCGAGAGGTTCAAATCTGTTAAAAGTGGACACACCCGGAGAATCATATGATTGGTACCCATTTCTCCCCCCATCATTCTTTTTGTTATTATTATAGTTTTGATTATTAGCCTTCTTATTTGGATGTTGATAAACCTGGGCTGGAGCAGGTCCCGCTAACTGATGGTTTAAAGGACCCTCAGCTCCCTGTTGGGGGCGAGATACATCTGCTCCTTTTTTATTTTTCCCTCTCTTGGGTTTATTATTCCTAAGGGGAGTATTGGGGTAAGAGCTTGTTGGTTGTGTGATTTGAGCCTCCTCAATATTAGGTTGGGAGGATTCACCAGGTGTTCCAGCAACCTGCCATAAATAGACCTGGTTATTCTGGAAATCCCTAGTGTCCCTATGAAATTTCTTAACTTTCTTTTTGAGAGTATCTCTATCTACTTTTTCTAATCTTTTTTTGGTGTCTGTATTAAACTTAACCACCAAAGGATTATCCTTTTCACGATCCAATGAAAGTTGTAACTCAGCTATCTTTTTTTCAAGTATTGTCATTTTTTTCTTTTTCCTATCCAATACTAGTTCCTGTAATTTTATTCCCATATTATTAAAAAACTGTAACCATTCAGTCTGTGAAGCATCATCATTCAGACCATCCTGGGGAGCCACTTCCCATCTTAGGCTCCGCATGATGATCTTTTCTTTTATATATCTCTCAAAAGTGTTGATGTCCCACCATGTACGGATCTGTTTTTCTAAAAGGTTCCCTAACATGGATAAATTAATAGTGACATCAGACTCCTCTGGTGGAGGTTCAAAAGAGCTTGAAAAGATATCCTCTAAATTCAAAGCTCTATTCTTAAGAAAAGATATAGCCTCCATAGCTGCGGGGTTATAAATAAAAACTGCAAAACATAAAGACAGAGAATATAAACCTAAGCCCAATTTCTCTATCACCCTGCGCTGGTAGGAGGATGTGAACTTGCTAAACTGTATAATACAGTAAATAGCAGTGTCTAGCAGCTGCTTTAATAAATAAAAACTGATAAAAGGATGTGAATAGCCTCAAAGTCAAAGACAAGGAAGTACCACATAAGCAGCGCTTAAATGAGTGCATACATAAACCATATGTGCAAAATACAGCAATCAAGTGAGATAGATGTCCTAGTAATCAATACAAAAGTCCATCTTGACCAATCGGAAAGGGGATGACCCGTCACCATGAAGTGAAAAGATAATGGATGGCAAACTTCCACCACACCGCGTGACCCCTTAGGCAGTCAACACTCACCGAATGCCTGAAACAACTGAGCCTTCAGAGTACCAATATAAATCCCGGATCACTCCTCAGGATAATCAACACTGGCAGGTGAATCTCTCTCAGGAAAGCTCACAGAAGACTGGAACACTCAGAACGGCATCACATGTGTATGAAAGGGAAAACTCATAGGGCAGTAGTTCTAAAACTTTATTGTAAAAAACCCAAGCCCCGTCCCCCTCACATAAAACTCACATGTAAATAGTAAAAATCAGGCATATAAACGAGAGGAGATGGCCAGAAGGTTCAGCGACCGATGGCTCACCAGTATCATACCGTCCCCAGGGTACCGGATCAAGACACCGCCGCTGCTCCCCAGACAGTCCTGCTATCACGTTCGCCTATCTCCGCTCCGCCGTGTTCCCGACACTTGGTAGCACTCGTCAGCGTTCGGCGATTTCCGCCTACAGCTCGCCGACAGCACGTAGTGGTTGGGGTGGTAGCGTGCTCACGCCCTGACGCGTTTCGTCTGATTGGCTGACTTCAACTGAGGGCGTGAGCATGCAAATCACCCCCGCTATTTATCTCCCTCCTCGCCGCTACACTTAACCCTTAATGGCCGATCGGACATGCGAACATGACGGTAGCCAATAGGGAAAGTGTGCTGGTTCCTAGGAGATCATTGATACCCAGAGGACATTGGAATATATACTATTCACAATCTGATCTGTGCTAACTTCCCCTATGCAGGCATAAATTGTCACACAGGAGAAGTAAAGCTTGCATACACCCCAACTGGATCTGATCAATAGCATTATGTATTAGAGAACTACCGACAGCCGTAGAACCATCAGTCATCTCCCCTTGTTTTTACAATGCTATCATTATTCATAAACCACTTATGACTGCATTTCGTAAGTATACAAAGTCCATGCACTAACTGCCTAGGCTACTACCTGGAGTTGTGCTGAAAGTGAAACCTATGACAATCTCAACAATTACAATGTATGGAGACCTCACAGACTTAACATATATTAAATCGAGAAACAAGGCAGAATACCAAAATAAATGAAACACAGCCTTACTATCAACTATTTAAAATAATATAAATATCATCTTTTAAAAGTACATATTAATATTATATAATGTACAAGAGGCCCGATAGATCCTCATATACAAATTTATATATAAAAGAGTACATATATAAAACAAACTGGGAAATAATAGGAACAGAAATCCTCGATAGCTGTATAATCAGAATTGCATAAAATTAAATTAATAATTGCTGATAAAACAATTGACGTCTAATTCTACATTCAGACCTTTGGGATATAAACAATCGGTGAGGTATATCCAATAAGTTTCCCTCTTGGACAATTCTCTCACCATATTCGAACCTCTCCAGGTAGCATCAATCTTGTCTATACCCCAAAATTTTAGCCCCGACGGATCTCTATTGTGTTTACGTCTGAAATGTAAAGAGAGACTATGATCTTTAAATCCCTTTTTAATATTGGCAATATGTTCAGATACTCTCTTTGAAAGGGTCCTTTTAGTCCGTCCAATATACAACTTCCCACAAGGGCATTCTAGACCGTATACCACATGTGTGGACTGGCACGTGATTAATTTTGTAATTTCAAATGTTCTGCCATTCCCGCTAGAAGTGAAGGAAGTTTTGCCTCTTTGTCTATCTGTAACCTGTCTACAGGAGATACACCTACGACAAGAAAAGAAACCATTTCTGTCCCAAAACATGGTGGGCTTTTTTGGTGGATCTAAGACCTTTTTGACGACACGATCACCATAAGACGGGCATTTTCTATAGATAAAGGCAGGTTTGGAAGGGATAACTGCCCCCAAGACTTTATCCATCGTCAAAATTCTCCAATGTTTATAAAAGATTTCCTCAACCTCCCTAAATTGTTCATGATAGTCAGTTATGAAACCCCATTCATGGTTCAGATTTTTTGAGGTAGTTCGTCCCTGTAGGCACATGGCTTGTGACAACTTGCTGGTTTCTTGGATAGTTTTTTCCAGCCTCAGACCATCATACCCCTTTTCCAGGAAACGGTCCTTGATGATTTTTGACTGGCTATGAAAATCAGAATCCCTAGAACAGTTCCTGCGTATCCTCAGGAACTGCCCCTTGGGTATATTCCTGAGCCACAGAGGATGGTGCCCACTAAACATAGGGAGATAGCCATTTCTATCCGTGGGCTTGAAATAGGCCTTGGTGGTCACCTGCCCCTGTTGGATCATAACTTCAACATCAAGGTAGTGTACACTTTCTGTACTCCAACAGTACTCCAATTTAATATTATTGGAGTTGGTATTCAGATGATCTGCAAATGATCTAAGGGATACCTCAGATCCAACCCATATAAAAAACAGATCATCTATGTACCGACGGTATAATACCAATTCCTTTTTACGGCTGGCATAGATGTATCTGTCCTCCCATTCGCTCATGAAGAGGTTCGCTAGGCTGGGAGCATATTTAGCCCCCATAGCTACGCCTCTTTTTTGTATGTAAAATTTACTCCCATACCAAAAATAGTTATGGGAGAGGCAGTAGCATAAAACCCGGCCTAGGAACCTCTTCTGAGCACCTGGGATATCGTCTCTTTGTGCAAGGGCCCAATTTAGGGCTAGCTGAGCGTCGTCATGCTGTATAATAGTATACAGAGACGATACGTCTGCTGTCACCAAGTAGACTTCCTCAGCACCCAAAACATTAATGTCTTGGAGTGCTAAGAGAAAGTCCTTAGTGTCCTTCAAATATGATTTAGTTTGAATGACACTATCCTGGAGGAAGGTGTCCAAATATTCACCCACTCTTGACGTGACAGAATTGATGCTATTAACGATCGGACGAGCTGGCGGATTTACCTGATCCTTATGGATTTTAGGAAGGGTGTATATAGTGGGTATACGATTGAAGCTGGGCTTCAAATACCTCTTTTCCTTTTTGGATAATATACGATTATAATATCCGAAATCAACCAGGTCGTCCAATTCTCTACGAAATCTCTTAGTGGGATCCCCATCCAAGAGGTCGTAGGTCGCATCGTCCGCTAACATTGAAGATAGTTGTTGATCATAGAAGGACTTGTCTAGAATGACTACCCCTCCACCCTTATCAGCAGGGCGAATCACAACATCCTTCCTTTTTTCCAAAGCGGTCAAGCCATCTTGTACGTGTCTCGGATTAATACCTTTCTTGGGGTTAATTAATTCCAAATCCTTAATAACAAGTTGTTTGAAAACCTCCACACACTGGTTAGCAGGTTGTGGAGGATTGAGTAAAGATTTGTTTCTCAAACCACTCTCTTTCCCAACAATCTCTGAAGATTTGTTATATGTATTACGGTTTTTCCCCTGATAAGTATTCAGAAAATATCTTTTTAGATTAATCTTCCGAATATACTTATGTATATCCATATACACGTTAAATTTATTAACTGGCTTTTTGGCCGCACACTTCAAACCGGCATTGAGAATATTAATCTCTTTACTACTAAGGGAAATACCGGCCAAATTATAAATCCCTTCTAATCGGCCTCCCTCCTTCTTTTTTTGGAGTCGTTTCCCCCCTCGGCATCCTCTTGTCGGTGGTCGGTTTGTGGCCTTTGACCCTGGGTGGTCCGGTTCCACTGAGGGTCCTGGTTCCAATTGTTCGTATGATTGTAGGGGCGATCCGAGGGTCTGCCTCTCCAAGGTCTCCCTCCCCTCCGAGCACCTCTCCCTCTGGGGCCCCTCCATAAAAAAGGACGTGGAGGTGTTGGTGTCCAACATTGTGAATCGAGAGGTTCAAATCTGTTAAAAGTGGACACACCCGGAGAATCATATGATTGGTACCCATTTCTCCCCCCATCATTCTTTTTGTTATTATTATAGTTTTGATTATTAGCCTTCTTATTTGGATGTTGATAAACCTGGGCTGGAGCAGGTCCCGCTAACTGATGGTTTAAAGGACCCTCAGCTCCCTGTTGGGGGCGAGATACATCTGCTCCTTTTTTATTTTTCCCTCTCTTGGGTTTATTATTCCTAAGGGGAGTATTGGGGTAAGAGCTTGTTGGTTGTGTGATTTGAGCCTCCTCAATATTAGGTTGGGAGGATTCACCAGGTGTTCCAGCAACCTGCCATAAATAGACCTGGTTATTCTGGAAATCCCTAGTGTCCCTATGAAATTTCTTAACTTTCTTTTTGAGAGTATCTCTATCTACTTTTTCTAATCTTTTTTTGGTGTCTGTATTAAACTTAACCACCAAAGGATTATCCTTTTCACGATCCAATGAAAGTTGTAACTCAGCTATCTTTTTTTCAAGTATTGTCATTTTTTTCTTTTTCCTATCCAATACTAGTTCCTGTAATTTTATTCCCATATTATTAAAAAACTGTAACCATTCAGTCTGTGAAGCATCATCATTCAGACCATCCTGGGGAGCCACTTCCCATCTTAGGCTCCGCATGATGATCTTTTCTTTTATATATCTCTCAAAAGTGTTGATGTCCCACCATGTACGGATCTGTTTTTCTAAAAGGTTCCCTAACATGGATAAATTAATAGTGACATCAGACTCCTCTGGTGGAGGTTCAAAAGAGCTAATAATCAAAACTATAATAATAACAAAAAGAATGATGGGGGGAGAAATGGGTACCAATCATATGATTCTCCGGGTGTGTCCACTTTTAACAGATTTGAACCTCTCGATTCACAATGTTGGACACCAACACCTCCACGTCCTTTTTTATGGAGGGGCCCCAGAGGGAGAGGTGCTCGGAGGGGAGGGAGACCTTGGAGAGGCAGACCCTCGGATCGCCCCTACAATCATACGAACAATTGGAACCAGGACCCTCAGTGGAACCGGACCACCCAGGGTCAAAGGCCACAAACCGACCACCGACAAGAGGATGCCGAGGGGGGAAACGACTCCAAAAAAAGAAGGAGGGAGGCCGATTAGAAGGGATTTATAATTTGGCCGGTATTTCCCTTAGTAGTAAAGAGATTAATATTCTCAATGCCGGTTTGAAGTGTGCGGCCAAAAAGCCAGTTAATAAATTTAACGTGTATATGGATATACATAAGTATATTCGGAAGATTAATCTAAAAAGATATTTTCTGAATACTTATCAGGGGAAAAACCGTAATACATATAACAAATCTTCAGAGATTGTTGGGAAAGAGAGTGGTTTGAGAAACAAATCTTTACTCAATCCTCCACAACCTGCTAACCAGTGTGTGGAGGTTTTCAAACAACTTGTTATTAAGGATTTGGAATTAATTAACCCCAAGAAAGGTATTAATCCGAGACACGTACAAGATGGCTTGACCGCTTTGGAAAAAAGGAAGGATGTTGTGATTCGCCCTGCTGATAAGGGTGGAGGGGTAGTCATTCTAGACAAGTCCTTCTATGATCAACAACTATCTTCAATGTTAGCGGACGATGCGACCTACGACCTCTTGGATGGGGATCCCACTAAGAGATTTCGTAGAGAATTGGACGACCTGGTTGATTTCGGATATTATAATCGTATATTATCCAAAAAGGAAAAGAGGTATTTGAAGCCCAGCTTCAATCGTATACCCACTATATACACCCTTCCTAAAATCCATAAGGATCAGGTAAATCCGCCAGCTCGTCCGATCGTTAATAGCATCAATTCTGTCACGTCAAGAGTGGGTGAATATTTGGACACCTTCCTCCAGGATAGTGTCATTCAAACTAAATCATATTTGAAGGACACTAAGGACTTTCTCTTAGCACTCCAAGACATTAATGTTTTGGGTGCTGAGGAAGTCTACTTGGTGACAGCAGACGTATCGTCTCTGTATACTATTATACAGCATGACGACGCTCAGCTAGCCCTAAATTGGGCCCTTGCACAAAGAGACGATATCCCAGGTGCTCAGAAGAGGTTCCTAGGCCGGGTTTTATGCTACTGCCTCTCCCATAACTATTTTTGGTATGGGAGTAAATTTTACATACAAAAAAGAGGCGTAGCTATGGGGGCTAAATATGCTCCCAGCCTAGCGAACCTCTTCATGAGCGAATGGGAGGACAGATACATCTATGCCAGCCGTAAAAAGGAATTGGTATTATACCGTCGGTACATAGATGATCTGTTTTTTATATGGGTTGGATCTGAGGTATCCCTTAGATCATTTGCAGATCATCTGAATACCAACTCCAATAATATTAAATTGGAGTACTGTTGGAGTACAGAAAGTGTACACTACCTTGATGTTGAAGTTATGATCCAACAGGGGCAGGTGACCACCAAGGCCTATTTCAAGCCCACGGATAGAAATGGCTATCTCCCTATGTTTAGTGGGCACCATCCTCTGTGGCTCAGGAATATACCCAAGGGGCAGTTCCTGAGGATACGCAGGAACTGTTCTAGGGATTCTGATTTTCATAGCCAGTCAAAAATCATCAAGGACCGTTTCCTGGAAAAGGGGTATGATGGTCTGAGGCTGGAAAAAACTATCCAAGAAACCAGCAAGTTGTCACAAGCCATGTGCCTACAGGGACGAACTACCTCAAAAAATCTGAACCATGAATGGGGTTTCATAACTGACTATCATGAACAATTTAGGGAGGTTGAGGAAATCTTTTATAAACATTGGAGAATTTTGACGATGGATAAAGTCTTGGGGGCAGTTATCCCTTCCAAACCTGCCTTTATCTATAGAAAATGCCCGTCTTATGGTGATCGTGTCGTCAAAAAGGTCTTAGATCCACCAAAAAAGCCCACCATGTTTTGGGACAGAAATGGTTTCTTTTCTTGTCGTAGGTGTATCTCCTGTAGACAGGTTACAGATAGACAAAGAGGCAAAACTTCCTTCACTTCTAGCGGGAATGGCAGAACATTTGAAATTACAAAATTAATCACGTGCCAGTCCACACATGTGGTATACGGTCTAGAATGCCCTTGTGGGAAGTTGTATATTGGACGGACCCTTTCAAAGAGAGTATCTGAACATATTGCCAATATTAAAAAGGGATTTAAAGATCATAGTCTCTCTTTACATTTCAGACGTAAACACAATAGAGATCCGTCGGGGCTAAAATTTTGGGGTATAGACAAGATTGATGCTACCTGGAGAGGTTCGAATATGGTGAGAGAATTGTCCAAGAGGGAAACTTATTGGATATACCTCACCGATTGTTTATATCCCAAAGGTCTGAATGTAGAATTAGACGTCAATTGTTTTATCAGCAATTATTAATTTAATTTTATGCAATTCTGATTATACAGCTATCGAGGATTTCTGTTCCTATTATTTCCCAGTTTGTTTTATATATGTACTCTTTTATATATAAATTTGTATATGAGGATCTATCGGGCCTCTTGTACATTATATAATATTAATATGTACTTTTAAAAGATGATATTTATATTATTTTAAATAGTTGATAGTAAGGCTGTGTTTCATTTATTTTGGTATTCTGCCTTGTTTCTCGATTTAATATATGTTAAGTCTGTGAGGTCTCCATACATTGTAATTGTTGAGATTGTCATAGGTTTCACTTTCAGCACAACTCCAGGTAGTAGCCTAGGCAGTTAGTGCATGGACTTTGTATACTTACGAAATGCAGTCATAAGTGGTTTATGAATAATGATAGCATTGTAAAAACAAGGGGAGATGACTGATGGTTCTACGGCTGTCGGTAGTTCTCTAATACATAATGCTATTGATCAGATCCAGTTGGGGTGTATGCAAGCTTTACTTCTCCTGTGTGACAATTTATGCCTGCATAGGGGAAGTTAGCACAGATCAGATTGTGAATAGTATATATTCCAATGTCCTCTGGGTATCAATGATCTCCTAGGAACCAGCACACTTTCCCTATTGGCTACCGTCATGTTCGCATGTCCGATCGGCCATTAAGGGTTAAGTGTAGCGGCGAGGAGGGAGATAAATAGCGGGGGTGATTTGCATGCTCACGCCCTCAGTTGAAGTCAGCCAATCAGACGAAACGCGTCAGGGCGTGAGCACGCTACCACCCCAACCACTACGTGCTGTCGGCGAGCTGTAGGCGGAAATCGCCGAACGCTGACGAGTGCTACCAAGTGTCGGGAACACGGCGGAGCGGAGATAGGCGAACGTGATAGCAGGACTGTCTGGGGAGCAGCGGCGGTGTCTTGATCCGGTACCCTGGGGACGGTATGATACTGGTGAGCCATCGGTCGCTGAACCTTCTGGCCATCTCCTCTCGTTTATATGCCTGATTTTTACTATTTACATGTGAGTTTTATGTGAGGGGGACGGGGCTTGGGTTTTTTACAATAAAGTTTTAGAACTACTGCCCTATGAGTTTTCCCTTTCATACACATGTGATGCCGTTCTGAGTGTTCCAGTCTTCTGTGAGCTTTCCTGAGAGAGATTCACCTGCCAGTGTTGATTATCCTGAGGAGTGATCCGGGATTTATATTGGTACTCTGAAGGCTCAGTTGTTTCAGGCATTCGGTGAGTGTTGACTGCCTAAGGGGTCACGCGGTGTGGTGGAAGTTTGCCATCCATTATCTTTTCACTTCATGGTGACGGGTCATCCCCTTTCCGATTGGTCAAGATGGACTTTTGTATTGATTACTAGGACATCTATCTCACTTGATTGCTGTATTTTGCACATATGGTTTATGTATGCACTCATTTAAGCGCTGCTTATGTGGTACTTCCTTGTCTTTGACTTTGAGGCTATTCACATCCTTTTATCAGTTTTTATTTATTAAAGCAGCTGCTAGACACTGCTATTTACTGTATTATACAGTTTAGCAAGTTCACATCCTCCTACCAGCGCAGGGTGATAGAGAAATTGGGCTTAGGTTTATATTCTCTGTCTTTATGTTTTGCAGCTCATTTTCTCTCCCTCTTTATTTTTTGTTTCCATTTCTTGTATTATCTTATTTTCTTCTTACGGTGCATTGGGGATTGATTGATGATGCCCTCTGTTTTGAAATATGCTGTATTTTTTTTTTTTTTAAAGTGCCATGTATTGTATTGTTTATTGCTTTATTATTTAATTGGCTGAGCTGGGTAGGCGGGGATGGGTCTCTGTACTTACTCATCCCTCCCTCTCCATCCACCCCCCTCCTTAGGCTAGCGCACTGTGTGAGAATCATTCCTCAGTGCGCTTTTGCAGGTTTTCTGCTTATTTAGTCTCTTTTTTTTCTTTTAAATCTTTCTCTTTTTTTTTTTTTTTTTTATTGTTTCTTCATGGACGCATTAAAGGTGTGGTCCTTAAATATAAAAGGGTTGAATATCCCCGAAAAACGCAGGCTGTTGCTTAATGACCTTAGACATCGTAAAATAGACGTAGCCTTTATTCAGGAAACTCATTTTAGGGATGACCGACTTCCAGTTTTGAGAAACTGTCATTACCCATTCACATATCATTCCACTAATGCTATGGCAAAATCTAGGGGAGTGTCCATATTGATCTCCGCCAAGATACCATGGACACATACTGAGACTTGTAGGGATTAATATGGTCGGTATCTGTTTCTCAAGGGCAAGGTGGGAGATATTGTGGTTACTTTTGCCACATTATATGTCCCCAACGATAAACAGGATCATTTCGTCACTCGCACCTTGTCCAAATTATCGGCTTTCGCAGAGGGGGTATTAATTGTTGGAGGTGACTTCAATATACCCTTAGTACCTGTGGTGGATACGTCGGCGGGTCGATCTTCGATTTCCCCCCGCACCCACAAATGAATCCTGCAGGCACTACACAACTCCCAATTGGTGGATGTGTGGCGTCTGCAACATACTGGGGAGAGGGACTATACGTTCTACTCGAACCCTCACAGCTCCTACTCGAGGATAGTTTTTTTCTTGATCCCACACCGCCATTTACATGCAGTTAAGTCGACCTGTATTGATCCCGTTACATACTCGGACCACGCGGCTATTTCCTTAACTTATGCCCTTTCTGAGGCTCTTACTGCGGGCACACGGTATTGGCGTCTCAATGAGAGTCTGTTACAATTACCGACGGTCATAGAAGAGGTATCCAAAGAATTGGATGCTTACTTCGCTATTAATGGGATGACGGATTGCAACCCGGGTGTCGTTTGGGAAGCACACAAGGTGGTAATCAGGGGGATTTTAATAAAAAATGGTGCTTGGATTAAGAAAAAGAGCTGCGGGACCTTGAATTCCCTCTTGACCAAAATACATGATCTGGAGCTACTCCATAAGAGATGACAAGATTTAGTCATAGAACAGGAGTTGACTTTTTTACGCAAACAGGTCAACGATCTCTTATATTCTAAAGCTAGGGCAGACTTACAGAGGTGCCGCCAACACACATATATTTCAGGGGACAAGTGTGGAAAGCTTCTGGCACGGACAGTCCGGGAACAACGGAAGGCTGCTTACATCCCTCACATTTTCTCTGCCTCAGGTCAGAAAATGTCTCTCCCACAACATATCTTGAGGACATTCCATGACTTTTACGCATCTCTTTACGACCTGCAAGATAGACGGATACCATTATCCCAAATGGAGGAGTATATTGCTACCTCTCAACTTCCAAAGCTCTCGCTGGAAGTTCAGTGAGAGCTGGAGGGACCAATATCTCTGGAGGAGCTGAGTGCTGCACTCAACTCCTTCAGGGTAGATAAAGCTCCTGGTCCTGATGGACCTACGGTTCATTATTACCGGACATTTTTCCCTATTCTGGGGCCTCATATGATCGCTCTTTTCAATGGGTTGGGCTCCAGTGCTTCCTTACATTATGATACTTTGAAGGCACATATTTCACTCATCCCAAAAGAGGGGAAGGACCCAGCAGCCTGCAGCAGTTATCGCCCCATATCACTCTCAAATACTGACCTAAAAATCCTTACCAAACTCTTGGCCTCACGGCTTTCACCTCATCTGGGTTCTCTGGTACATTTGGACCAGGTGGGATTCATCCCAACCAGAGAGGCCAGGGATAATACCTCCAAGGTACTTAATCTGGTACATATTGCATCTAAGACCACTACGCCTAGCATCTTCCTTAGTACAGACGCGGAAAAAGCATTTGACCGAGTAGATTGGCGGTATATGTTCTCGGTCCTCCGCTATATTGGTCTAGGAATTAACATGATCTCATGGATATCTCAAGTCTACTCTGATCCCTCCGCACAAGTAAAGGCCAATGGGCTTTTGTCTGAACCATTTCGGATAGCTAACGGAACGCGCCAGGGTTGTCCGCTCTCTCCTTTACTCTTTGCCTTATCCATGGAGCCTTTCCTGTGCAAAGTCCGTCTTAATCCAGACATCTCCGGAATATGTGCGGGGAACACCGAACATAAGGTCTCTGCATATGCGGATGACCTATTATTTTATCTGACTAAACCAATGATCTCCGTCCCGAACCTCCTGCGTGAATTTGATATATATGGTAGGCTATCCAACTTAAAAATAAATTATGGTAAGTCCGAAGCTATGGGCATTGGACTACCTCCAGATCTGCTCCATCAGCTCAAAGACAATTTACCATTTCGATGGACTGATACAGCCCTCCAATATCTGGGTACTTATATCCCACCCGATCTGTCTGCAACATATACGGTCAACTTTCCCCCTCTATTAGATTGCATTCGCGTACTTCTAGAAGGATGGAACCAGGGTTTGCACTCATGGTTCGGGAGGTGCAACCTTTTAAAGATGTGCATACTTCCTAAGCTGCTCTACCTACTTCAAGCCTTACCCACTACCATTCCTTCCTCTTTTTTTAAAAGAGTTCACTCTGTATTCATTAGTTTCGTATGGGCTAACAAAAAACCTCGTATCTCTCGTGCCCAACTATCCCGGCCAAAGTTAACGGGAGGCCTGGCCTTACCGGATATTCTCAAATACTATCAGGCAATACATTTGAGTAGAATCATTGACTGGAGACGTCATTCTAGCCTTAAGCTGTGGGTACACATTGAGCAACTACAGTCAGAAGTAGACCTGGGTGGAGCACCGTGGCGCAGTACCTCGCATTCTCGAGACCTTTTACAACATCCAACGATTGGACCAACCCTGAGGGTCTCATCCTTACTTATGAAATGCCCAATGTTGACCACATTTGACTCTCCCTTGACTCCGGTTTTGGGCAACCCAGCTTTTATGCCGGGTATATTGGATGGCCCACTATGGGATTTGAAAAAAAGGGAATTTTTTCAGGCCGCACACTTTTTAAAGGAAGGCAGCTGGGTTACTATCGCACAGCTCACTGACCCACAGGGGCCTTTTCGACTTCCTTTTTGGAACGTCATACAATTGAACCATTTTTTATATTCATTGCCAAATCCGGAGACATTAAGTAGAGACCTTACGCTATTTGAAGAATATTGCTCAGGTATGGAGCTCCTACCTAGACTGTTATCTAAGGTTTACTACTTATTGTCTCTGACGTCAGCAGACAGACGCTTGCCCTGTCTGGAAAAATGGGAGAGAGACCTGAATTATAAATTCACAGCGAAGCAGGAACGCAATATATTTACGTTGGCTCTAAAGATTCCTGTTTGTACTAAGATCCAGGAGATTAAAATATAAACTCCTCATGAGATGGTATCGAGTCCCTTCCTTGCTTCACAAGTTCTCCCCGAATAACTCAGACCGCTGCTGGAGATGCAAGGAGGAACTGGGTACAGTATTGCATATTTTCTGGTCCTGTTCACGGTTATCTCGTTTCTGGAGTGACGTAAGTGCCTTAATTCAAGAATTCACTGATTGGGAGATCCCGAACAACCCCGCCTTTTTCTTGCTACATGTCTCTACCATCCCTCTTGAGAAGTATAAGAGATCGATCTTATTCCATATTCTGAACGCAGCTAAGTCCTGTATCCCTCTGTTTTGGAAGTCACACTTTCCTCCAACAATTAGTGATTGTATTCGCAAAATTGAAGAAGTAAATAAAATGGAAGACCTACGCCTCTCTGCACAACTTAAAAAGGAATCATATAATAAAACATGGGGGCCGTGGAATCTCTTTATGCTTTCGGAACGGGGGCAAAACTTATTGTGCCCGGCAAAGGCCGCTGTTTCAAGTGAACAATGAGAAAATGAATGGTGCACATAATATATGTATCATGACCACATGCGTCCATTTTTTCCTTTTTTTTGGTGTGTTGTTTGTTTGTTTGTTTATCTTTTTCTTTTTTCCTTTTCTGTTTTGTTTTTTTTTTTTTTTTCTTTTTTTCCTTACTTTAGAAAATCAAGGAGAAGACGAAATAGATATCGTAGTCTCTGCAGCAACCTAATCCTGTTGAACATTGCTTGCAAGTGTCTCATGGGCTTTGGCCCCAGCCGTGGCTGCTGCCTTGTTCTGATATGTAAGGTTTGGTATACTGTTATTAGGGCACCCATATAGGTGCACATTACTACTATTGGTTTATCACTGATGTAAGTTGTATTCATTTGACCTTGTTTGCTCTTTTCTTGGTATAAATAAAATATTTGAGAAAAAAAAAAAAAATGAAAGCGCCCTGTCCCCGTTAGCTCGCGTGCAGAAGCGAACGCATACGCAAGTCCCGCCCACATATGTAAGCGGTGTTCAAACCACACATTTGAGGTATCACCGCAATCGTTAGAGCGAGAGCAATAATTTGAGCCCTAGACCTCCTCTGTAACTCTAAGCTGGTAACCTGTAGAAATGTTTAAAATGTATGCTATGGGGATTTTTAAGTACCAATGTTTGGCGCCATTCCGTGAGCGTGCGCAATTTTGAAGCATGACATGTTGGGTATCTAATTACTCGGCGTAACATTATTTTTCACATTATGGAAAAAAATTGGGCTAAATTTACTGTTTTGTTATTTTTTAATTCAAATAAGTGAATTTTTTTAAAATAAATTGCATTTGGAAGACTGCTGAGCAAATATGGTGTGATAAAAAATATTGCAACGATCTCCATTTTATTCTCTAGGGTCTTTGCTAAAAAAAAATATACAATGTTTGGGGGTTCTAAGTAGTTTTCTAGCAAAAAAAAAAATGATTTTAGCTTGTTAATACCAAGTGTCAAAAATAGGCCCAGTCTTAAAAGTGAATAAATGGACAACTTTGTGTAAAGTGCTACTTGGATGTTGGGACTCTGTATGTGGCTAGGCTGTGTAAAAGTTTTACACATGTGGTATCGCCATACTCAGCAGGGAATAGCAGAATGTATTTTGGGGTGTAATTTTTGCTATGTACATGCTATGTGTTCAAAATATTGCATAAATGGACAGCTTTGTGTAAAAAAAAATGCGTTTTCATTTTCTTTCCATATTTTCCAAAAACTTGTGCAAAAAAATGACATATTCAAAAGACTCATTATGCCTCTAAAATTATATGTTGGGCTGTTTGCTTTCCAAAATTGGGTCATTTTATGGGGGTTTCCATTGTCCTGGTGCTCCAAGGCCTTCAAAATTGTGATAGGTTGTCAGGAAATTATATGTGTAATTTCTGCTTCTAGAATGCCGGACGGTGCTACTTGGATGTTAGGCCTCTGTATCTGGCAGGCTGTGAAAAAGTCTCACACATGTGGTATCGCCATACTCAGGAGGAGTAGTAGAATGTGTTTTGGGGTGTAGTTCCAAGTATACATATGCTGTGTGAGAGAAATAACCTGTTAATACGTCAATTTGTAAAAAAAAAAAAATTTCATTTTGCAAAGAATTGTGGGAAAACATTACAACTTCAACTAACTCACCATGCCCCTTATTAAATACCTTGAAATGTCTACTTTCCAAAAAGGGGTCATTTGGGGGGTATTTGTACTTTCCTGACTTTTTAGTGTCTCAAGAAATGAGATAGGCCTTCAGTACATCAGGTGTGATCAAGTGTGATACATGTTTAATGATTAGCACCATAACTTGTGGACTCTATAACTTTCACAAAGATCAAATAATATACACTTATTTGGGTTATTTTTACCAAAGATAAGTAGCAGTATAAATTTTGGCCAAAATTTGTGAATAAAAATTACTAATTTGTCTTTTTTTATTTATAGCACAAAAATTAAAAAACCCAGTAGTGATTAAATACCATCAAAAGAAAGCTCTATTTATGTGAAGAAAAGGACACAATTTTTTTATGGGTACAGTGTTGCATGACTGAGTAATTGTCATTCAAATTGTGAGAGCGCTGAAAGCTGAAAATCGGTCTGGGCAGGAAGGGGGTGAAAGTGCACTATAGGCAAGTAGTTAACACAGGGCAAAAGGGGCAGCTGCCCTGTAGCCCTCTAGTCATTGTTTTGGGGCCCAAAGCAGCTGCCCCTTGAGCCCCCAAATAGTTGATAAGTGGATTCAAGAGGGCCCAAGAACATTTTTCACCCAGGGTCCAATCACGAATAAAGACGGCCCTGGTTAGAATTTGTATTATAGCAAGAAAAAAGCAGCTAAGTACAGGAAAACAAGTGGCAGAAGAGACTTGTTTGGGCTAAAGAACACAAGGAATGGACATTAGACCAGTGGAAATCTGTGCTTTGGTCTGTTGAGTCCAAATTGGAGATCTTTGGTTCCAACCACCGTGTCTTTGTGCGGTGCAGAAAAGGTGAACGAATGGACTCTACATGCCTGGTTCCCACCGTGAAGCATGGAGGAGGAGGTGTGATGGTGTGGGGGTGCTTTTCTGGTGACACTGTTGGGGATTTATTCAAAATTGAAGGCATACTGAACCAGCATGGCTATCACAGCATCTTGCAGCGGCATGCTATTCCATCCGGTTTGCGTTTAGTTGGACCATCATTTATTTTTCAACAGGACAATGACCCCAAACACACCTCCAGGCTGTGTAAGGACTATTTGACCAAGAAGAAGAGTGATGGGGTGCTGCGCCAGATGACCTGGCCTCCACAGTCACCAGACCTGAACTCAATCGAGATGGTTTGGGGTGAGCTGGACCGCAGAGTGAAGGCAAAAGGGCCAACAAGTGCTAAGCATCTCTGGGAACTCCTTCAAGACTATTGGAAGACCATTTCAGGTGACTACCTCTTGAAGCTCATCAAGAGAATGCCAAGAGTGTGCAAAGCAGTAATCAAAGCAAAAGGTGGCTACTTTGAAGAACCTAGAATATGACATATTTTCAGTTGTTTCACACTTTTTTGTTATGTATATAATTCCGCATCTGTTAATTAATAGTTTTGATGCCTTCAGTGTGAATCTACAATTTTCATAGTCATAAAAATAAAGAAAACTCTTTGAATGAGAAGGTGGGTACAAACTTTTGGTCTGTACTATATATATATATATATATATATATATATATATAAGTACAGTAAAACTACAGGAAAGGGCACTGGGGGGCAAACTAATATCAATTTATTTTATTTTGTAATGAAATCAGTGTGTTTGTGTTTTTTACTTTGTAATTTGCCGCCGGTTCCACCCCCCCCCCCCCCTGCGAGCGTCACGTCGCAGGAGACGGAAGTCGGGGCTTACAAGCATCGGGCGGAAGATCCGGCCTCCTTATGCCGAAGGGACACATCGCTGGATCCCGGCGACAAGGTAAGTAACCTCTACAAGGATCCAGCGATGCTCCCTGGCGGTACCCCGAGTGTGGCTCAGGGTTACCGCTTATGGCAGTGAAATCCCACCCCGAGCCACACTCGGGAATACCGCCAGGGAGGTTAAGAACTTAATGGCAGCCTGTATACTGTCTTACTAAAGGTTTCTTTTAGCTAATCAGGGGTCAAAGAATCATTTTATTTTCAGTGGAGTTTTTCACATCTATACAAAGAAGGCAACAAAATCAGACTGTGGATATCCAAAACTATAAAAAACTATAAAACAGATTTGATGTTTAGTGTATTTTAAAGAGTAAAAAACATTCCCCTCTTAATAATCTCTGTACATTGCAGGGATTTTAACAAATTTTGTTGCAGAATCCTACCGTTGGTTATTCTGAAGAAATATCGGTTAGTTTGTCTGTGTCCATGTGCGGAAGGAATCTGTAGGGTCTGCATCTCTTTAGACATGATTTCCCTTTGGGAGTATCTCAAAAAGAATGACATTTTTGTTACATGCCCAAAATCTGACCTGTGTCTTAGTGCAGACTTCTGGAAGAATCAGTAAACCAAAGAACACCTCCAGGATGCCATATGGCATTGCATTTTACAGAAAATTACAGCGCTGCAGATTGAAAACGAAAGGTACATTTTTTTAGTAACATTTAACCCCTTCCCGACCGCCCGCCGCCTTTTTACTGCGGCAGTGCTGCCCCCCTGCTCAAACTGACGTAGACCTACGTCAGTCGTGCGCCTGCAGCTAGGGGGCGGGCGAGCATGCGCCGCCAGTGGCGCGCTCCCACCCCCACTCAGCAGTGGGGACTCCGTTGCACGGGGCTGGGGGCTCCGATTGCTTCCTGACACCCGCGATCGCTCCCCGCTGAGAGAGAAGGACGGTTGGCTGTTGTAAACACAGCCGACCATTCTTCTCTCTGGAATGATCACAGAGCTCCTGTGATCCTTCTATATAGGATCGCATGTCTCTATGATCATTTCAAAAGCCACGCCCACCACAGTTAGAATCACTCCCCTAGGCTCCCATTTAACCCCTTGATCACCCACAATGTTAACCCCTTCCCTGCCAGTGTCATTATTACAGTAACAGTGCATATTTTTAGCACTGATTACTGTAGTAATGTCACTGGTCCCCCCAAAAGTGTCAAAAATCTCAGTTAGGGGTCTGATCTGTCCGCCGCAATGTCGCAGTCCCGCTGAAAATCGCTGATAGCTGCCATTACTAGTAAAAAAAAACAAAAGAATAAAAATGACATGTCTTTCCCGTAGTTAGTAGACGCGATAACTTTTGCGCAAACCAATCAAAATACGTGATTTTCTTACCAAAAATATATATCAGAAAAAAATTGGCATAAAATGTTAAAAAATTTAGATTTTTTAAGTTTTTTTTTTGAGAATGTTATATAGCAGAATTTTTAAAAACATATATTTTTTTTTTCCAGAATTATCGCTCTTTTTTTGTTTATAGCGCAAAAACAAAAATTGCAGAGGTGATCAAATACCACTAAAAGAAAACTCTATTTGTAGTAAAAAAAAACACACCAATTCTATTCAGGTACAGCGTCGCACGTTAAATTCCATTAAATTAACGCAGTGCCGAATTGCAAAATATGGCCTGGTCATTAAGGGGGAAAATCTTCCGGTCCAGAAGTGGTTAATTACATTATTACTTGAATCGCAATTGTATACATTATTGTTTTTTTTTTTTTTTTCTTGCTATGCTATTTTTTTGTCCCATGTGGAGTTATGAACTGACTTTTATAACTTTATTATTATGTGTCTCTTCATTCTGATCAAATATACAAATTGCAAGTGGTAGCTGTTTTGTGTACAAAAAAGTGTTTGAAGCACAGGATCTTTAGTGCAGAAGTAACTCTTCTCTTCCTACTGCAACTGCTCCTGGTCACCACTAGAGGGAGCTACAGGGAAGAAAAGAGACAAGCTTTGTATTGGGATAAATGAGCAGCTTGTATCTATTCTTCATTGACTTTAGTGGCAGCCTAGAGCTACTGCAAGTAGAAAGCACACAGTGTCCAGGCTGGAGGTCGTGTTTCTGAAACATCTACTAGGACAGATAGTTCTTGTTATTTATATTTTTAAGAAGGCTACTAGGACAAGTAATAAATAAAAACAAAGTCCTGAAAGTGATATCCTTGCACACATTCACCTCTTTAATTACATTAAATGTAATTTAATTTAATTTAAATGTAATTTTAAATTTAAATTCAATTTAATTCATTTTAATTCATTTGTCCTTTATTTGGAGTTTTGCATGAAGTTGAATGATATCGTAGGTCTCAGTACAGGTGGAACTAACACAGAAAAAGATTTGTTTCAATATTTCTGCATAAGTTAGACCAAAGTAGACAGATCAAGGCAAAGTCTACTGTGCTATAGATTACAGCTAATAGGACACTGTACTGATGTGTTTCCTAAATTAGTTACTAGGATTGTGGAACACAAGATAGAGGCAGCTGAGTCACTCATCAATTATTGATTGAGTAGGCTATCAATTCAATGAAAAGGGAAAGGTGGTTATGAATTATACTACACCTAGTTTTCTTATTTTAAAATCCATAGTATTTATATTTCCATCATCGGTGTGCGCAGCTTATTGCGTTAGGGTGTGGACTTCAAAGCTCAAACACAAATGGGTATATATACAGTAAATATGTATAAATATATTTACATATATATATATACACACACACACACACTCTAATAAATAAATGTACATTTTTTTTAAATGTTTTAAAACATGGACAGTGTGAGTAGTGTAGTGGACATGTCAGTAGTTTTTTTTTTTATTCCTATTATTTTTTTTGTATTTCTGTTTTTTTTTACAATTTTTATTTTTTATTTTTACAATTTTTTTTTTTTAGGAGCCCTCTTAAAGGGGCTTTGGTGAAATATCAGCAGGGGGAATCTGCACCCTATTAGGATGGGCCCAGGCTCAAACACAAATGGGTATATAAACAGTAAATATATATATATATATATACACACACACACACACTCTTATAAATAAATGTACTTTTTTTTAATGTTTTAAAATATGGACAGTGTCAGTAGAGCAGTGGACAGTATTTGTTTTGTATTTTTTAAAAAAATTTATTTATTTTTTTACGTTTTTTTTTTTTTTTTTAAGAGCCCTTCTGAGGGGGCTTTGGTGAAATATCAACAGGGGGAATCTGCACCACACTGGGTGATTAAGGTGGTCCCAGAACCACCCGGCACCCCCCGTGTGCACGCCTAGAATTTAATATAATCACTGATGCAGGATGAAGAACTTCAACACAGGAAGTGAAGTCACCAATTTTCTGTTTTTACAGGAAGTGAAGTCCCTAATTTTCTGTATATACAGGAAGTGAGGTCACTGTTTTTCGCATATACAAGTGGCATGCAGGAGCAGAGACCACTGAGGTCTATCCACCAGCACACGCAGTATTGTGGTACAAGTAGCCCACTTCTCTAGTATCTATTTCAATGCCATGATTTAATGCCTTGATTGATTAACCACTTGCCCACTGGGCATTTATACCCCCTTCCAACCAGGTCAATTTTCAGCTTTCAATGCTCTCACATTTTGAATGACAATTACTCAGTCATGCAACACTGTACCCATATGAAATGTATGTACTTTTTTCTCACAAATATAGCTTTCTTTTGGTGGTATTTAATCACCACTGTTTTTTTTTTTTTTTTTTGCGCTACAGATGAAAAAAGACTGAACATTTTGATAAAATTAATTAATTGTTCTTTATTTCTGTTATAAAAATTTGGAAATTAGTAATTTTTCTTCATACATTTTGTCCAAAATTTACACTGCTACACATCTTTGGTAAAAATAACCCAAATAAGCATTTATTATTTGGTCTTTGTGGAGGTTATAGAATCTACAAGCTATGGTACTAATCATTGAAAATTGATCACACCTAATCACATCTAATGTACTGACGGCCTCTCATTTTTTGAGACAAGTGAGGTCACTGCAAGTATCCCCCCCCCCCCAAGTTACCCCTTTTTGGAAAGTTGAAACTCCAAGGTATTTAGTAAGAGGTATGGTGAGTTTTTTGAAGTTGCAATTTTTTCCCACAATTTTTTGAAAAATAAAGATTTTATTTATTTTATGCTTTCACAGAATTGTCATATTAACAGGTTTTTGTCTCTCACATGGCATATGCATACTTGCAGCTACACCCCAAAACACATTCTGCTACTCCTCCTGAGTATGGCAATACCACATGTGTGAGACTTTTACATAGCCTGGCCACATACAGAGGCCCAACATGCAGGGAGTACCGTCAGGTGTTTTAGGGACATAAATTACACATCTAATTTCCTGACTTTTGTGAGGCACTGTAGTGGCACTGATGGGCACTGTAGTGGCACTGATGAGCATTGTGCTCACTTAGTACCACTACAGTGCCTAATGACATTGATGTGGCACAGTTGAGCACCGATGTGGCATGGATTTGGCACTGATGAGCACTGTGGTGGCATGGATGTGGCACGGCTAAGCACTTATGTGGCACAGGTGAGAACTAATGTGGCATGGATGAGGCACGGATGAGAACTGATGTGGCATGGATGAGGCACGGATAAGCACTGATGTGGCATGGATGTGGCACGGATAAGCACTTAAGTGACACGGATGAATCATGGATAATCACTGATGTGGCATGGATGAGCCCTGATGTGGCATGGATTAGCACTGATGTGGCATGGATGAGCACTGATGTGGCACAAATGAGCACAGATGTGGCATGGATGAGGCACGGGTGAGCATTGATGTGACATGGATGAGGCATGGATGAGCACTGATATGTCATAAATGTGGTATGGATGAGCACTGATGTGGCATGGATGAACACTGTTGTGGCATGGATGAGCACTAATGTGGCAAGGATTTGCACGGATGAGGCAGGAATGTGGCATGAATGAGATGTGGGATGGATGTGGCACAGATGAGTACTGATGTGGCATGGATGGGCACATATGTGGCATGGATGGGGCACAGATGAGCACTGATATGGCATGTATAGGCACAGATGAGCACTGATGTGGCATGGATGGGTAAAGATGAGGCAAGGATTAGCACAGATGAGGCATGAATCCAGCCCACTTGCACTGCTGCACTGGCTCACTGACAGCTGAACCCAACATGTGCCGGTTTGTTGACAAACGATCGCTCCGTCATTGGACAGAGCAATCACGTGGTAAAGGACTTCTGTCATTGGCCCTTTACCCCGATCTGTAATGCGCTGGGTCTGGAAGACCCAGTGATCATGGACACTTCTGGATGCGTGCCCCATAGGGGAAGTCAATGTACGCCTTCGAAAAAAACACACCACAAAGTCCTACAAGGTATACAAGGCTTTCCCCTTTAATCCAATAGAGGGAACTGATTCCACCAATCTAGAATACACTATAAACACCAAACTTAGGATGGATACAAGCTCAACCCCCTCCTCTATATTGTTTAATTATAAAAGACTTCTAGAGGGTACTTTCAGATACATGTAAAAGAAATACCATGAAAATACACATATGTTGCTGACTCCCATCCATGTACAAATTGCATCCTTTATTGAAAATGTGTAAAACCAACATACAACATACATAAATGACACCACATTTATATTATATTTCCCCATGTGAAAGAGTAAGGGGTACATAGAACCTCTACTTATTCAAGAAAAAAAGTGTAAAAAAAACATAGAGAAAGTTTATGACAAGTCCTTTAATTAAAAAACAAAACATACATCCTTTGCCAATATGTCACTGCCCAGCGATACAGACCATGTCAAGCACAATGCCCACCATGATTGATGGTATAGATTTTTTAGAAGACCTCACTTTCTTGTTTTTTGTATGGGATTCCCTCCTAAAATTCATACCAGACCTAAAGTCTCTGGTATAGAATTTGGACGGAACCTCATGTTTCTTTTTTTTTTTTTCGGGGGGGGGGGGGGGGACATCGCTCTTTTCTTTCATTTTTTTGTGTGGGGTTCACTCTGAAAATGTATTTATTTATAATGTAATTTTGAGGGGACACCATGCCATTTTTTTTTTTTTGCATGGGGCCCCCTTTAAAATTCATACTAGCCCTGGAGGACTAATCCTTTAACTGCTTCCCGCCCATGCCATTGTAAAATGGCGGCCAGGCAGGAACCCTATTGTTCTGGGAGCACATCATATGACATCCTCCCGAGAACGGGCCGTGCTCTGGCATGATCTGTCAATAGCTGCCGGAATCATGTGACTGCTGTAAACAAACACAGCAGATCACGTGACAGTTGTAAACAATGAATGGTTTCCTTTCATAGCATTTATTGTATGCTAGCTGTGATTGGGCACAGTGATCACATTGTACAGACAGAGCCAATCACAGCCTATTTGTTCCATGTGATTAGCTGTGGCCAATCACAACACACTGTCCTTCAGTAAGAATATTTGCCTATAGCAGTTAAATTCACAGCTAAAAGCAAGCATAGAATGTATGTAGCACTGCCCCCATAAGGACTGCCAGAGTCAGACTTTCCAGGTCCCCCTCGGCTACCAGCATACAGTTCTTTTGTTCTCCTTCCTCTGGCTCGTTTCAATAATCAGTCCAGGGGTATTTGGTTGTTTGTGTTTTACTATAAATTAGGGATAGGAGAAGGGAATATTGGGATACTTCGAATTAACAATACACAATGTTGGATGACTTCTATCTTCATGTACAGCCAGCCTGTTAATTCCCCCTGGCACTAAAGATGAATTAGAATTAAGTCTATTTGCCTTAGACGACTTGGTGGACTAGCAATTATCTTCAGGACACTCTCCTCAGCAGCCTCTCTCTCTCTACTTCTAACACCCGTCCACTGACTATCCTACATGTGGGGTGGCCCCCCTCAGGTCAGGCCCCTTGACACCAGTCCCTGTACTCATGATACTCTTATTCCAGGGTCTCCAGTGTCCCCCTCTTCAGTCAGCTCTCCTGGGTCTCTGGGTTCAGCTCCTCTCATCCATTCCTCCGGCCTTCAGGATGACCTCCTGCGACCATGTGCCACTGCAACAGAGGAGGAGGCAGCCACCCCCTCCCTCCGGGGCTCTGCTCTCCAGCCAAAGACCCCGCAGCACATGTGTTCCTGGCTCTTATACAGTATCCCAGAATGCACTGAAACAACTTGCCGCTGCCAATCACCAGGACCATATCAAAGCCTATGCATTTATTTGTCAGGTTTCCTCCCACTGTCCAATATGCCTCCCTATTGGACCAGTGTGAAACACTCTCTAGACACAATGAATCACATACTGAGCACACTGAGCAGACCTCACTAACAGATCCTGCTCTCTGGTAAGTATAGAGCAATATAGATCTGCCTGCAGCCCCTCTAATAATTAGACAGAGCCAAAAACTATACTCTCCCACCAGCACCTACCTAGGAGGGTGCTACATGTAAAAAAAAAAAAAAAAACTTCTGATTCACTCCCCAGAGTAGTACAGTGTTAATATGGTAACACTGTATTGCTCTGGTCACAGTATGTACATTTTTATTTTTTTACATACTGTCACCAGTCAGTGTCCCTGATCACCGCCACGCCAGTTATATGATGGCGCTATACTGCACTGGTAACAGTATGTGAAAATAAAAAAAAAAAAAACGTGAAAAAAGCTATTTTTTTCTCTTCCTTTTCCAAAAAAATTACAAATTCAAAAAATGTGCCGTGCCTCTCACTAAATACCCCGGACTGTCTACTTTCCATAAAGGTGTTATTTGGGGGATATTTTTACTGTCCTGGCATTTTTGGGTCTCAGTACATCAGGATTGATTGATTTGCAGATATATACCATCATTTGTGGACTATATAACTTTCCTACATGCTAAATATTAAACACTGATTTGGGGTTATTTTCACCAAAGAAATGTAGCAGAATACATTTTGCCCCTAATTTATGAAGAAAGATTATTTATTTGCAAAATTTTATAACAGAAACACATGTTTTGTGTGGAAAAAAAAATGATAAAAAATTTCATATGGGTACAGTGTTGCATCACGCGCAATTGTCATTCAAATTGAACAGCGCTGAATGCTTAAAATTGGCCTGGGCAGGAAGGGGGTAAAAGTGCCTGGTATTGAAATGGTTAAAGGATAAGTTTACCTTTGGGAACATGTTACATGGTGGAACATGTAACATGTTTCCACTGCTGCGGTCTGTCCCCAATGCGCCACCTCTAGTGACAGCGAGTCGGGGATCTTCTTCCCACACTTGCTGTCATGCTGTCACAATTGAAAAATAAAATTCTGTGAATAGAAAAAAAACACAATTATCACTATCCTTTCCAGCTGCCAGCTTGTAGGCTCAAGCTAGTCCATTGATGGTTCCTGTCATTGTGTAACTGCCTGCCCATACGTGTTACAAGTGGACAGCTTACACTGACAGTCTACAGAAGCCTTGCTTTGCATCTGTGATCTGCAGGCTCCTATTAAAAAATTATAAATGCACATTGTTTTACCTGCAAAAAAATGTGCATTATTATTATTTTTAAAAATCTGAACTTATCCTTTAATGGAAAAGAGTGTATATCCACTGACAATCAGCCACTGCCCAGCAATATAGATCATGTCAAGCAAGATTCCCGCCATGACTGATGGTTTGGATTTTTAGAGGAACTCCACCTACTTCTTGATTTTTGTGTAGGGTTCCCTCCAAAAATCCATACTAGATCTGAAGCATCTGGAATAGAATTTGGAGGGGACCTCATGCGTTTGTTTATTTTTTGTGTGGGACCCCCCTTAAAATTAATTCCAGACCTGAATGACAAATCTTTTAATAAAAAAGAATGGTCATCCATTGCCGAAAAGTCAGTGCCCAGTGATATACTGTCGATTATGTTAAGCATAATTCTCGCCATGATTGATGGTATACATTTTTGGGGGGACCTCTAATGAAACTGCAACCCACACTGTACCTGTGGACTTCCATCATTATACGGCTTCCTCCCAGTCGTGAACATAGAGATTAGGGATGATCGAAGTTTTGAAAAGTTTGTTTCGACCAGAACACCCGAACTTCCCGAAAGTTCTTCAGTAAAGAACATTGGTAATCAAAAAACACAATTTTGAAGCCCTAAAACCCAATAAATGCCCATAAAAAGTGCCTAGGGTTCTGGGTCATGCCCCAGGGACTATTAATCACACAAAAAAAAGTTCTTACAAATTGTCGTTTTTGATAGAGAGCCAATTATTGAAAAAATTATTGAAAAAAAAAAAAAAGAGATTTCTTTGAATTTAGTGTCTGGGGGGTCTAAAAGGTGTACCTGTGAAGTTTCAGCTCTGTAGCATGTCCAGAACCAGAAAAAAAAGATTGTTTGTATTAGAATTGCAGTAGAGCAGGCATAGGGCTCCGCTATTTTCACACCCAGCCGTTTTTGTTGCAGGCGTTTATTGGGCTTTTTTTGTGGACATGTTTGGAGGCAGGCATGACATCTGAACTTCTGTGTAGGGGTATATATACACACACATATATGTATATATACACATACACACATATAGGTGTGAAAGTAGCGGAACCCTATGCCTGCGCTAATGAAATTATTTGCAGGCATAGGGCTCCGCTCCTATCACACCTATATGTGTGTATGTGTATAAATACATATATGTGTGTGTGTGTATATATACCCCTATACAGAAGTTCAGATGTTATGCCTGCCTCCAAACAAGCCTAAAAAATTCCCAAAAAAATGCCTGCAACAACACACCTGGGCATTTTTGTTGCAGGCATTTTTTTGTGCATTTTTTGGGCATCTTTGGAGGCAGGCATAACATCTGAACTTCTGCAAAGGGGTATATATACTGTGACAGGAAGTCAGGTAAATCTGTGGATGTAGTCACAGACAGGAGATACATTTCCACCTGGTTTAGAAAATTCACCAATTACTATAGGGTGTCGGTTGAAAAGGTAGCCAGGACGGCTTAAGGAAGTTGAAAGGCCTTCAGCTGTTTGGAATGAGGAAGTTAAGGCCTCTATAATTTGTCCAAAGTAAGTCTATTGATTGCTGCCTCCTAACGCTGTGTGAGCTGGGGAGAGGAGGACAGTCAGATGTGTGCCTACCAACGCTGTGTGAAGCCTGGGAGAAGGATTGCTGCCTCCTGACGCTGTGTGAAGCTGGGGAGAGGAGGACAGTCAGATGTGTGCCTCCCGACGCTGTGTGAGCATGGGAGAAAACCTCCTGGAGCGATGTGCGCTAAGGAGGGTAAAAAGTGTGAAAACTTCTCCAGGTGAGAAAATGAACTATTTCTATGTGGAAGAAATAAATGAACTGTTTGCTATGTGAAGAGACACGCAAAGGGACATGTTCAATGTGAAGAGGAAAAGGGACATGTTCAATGGACATTTGTTGTGTGAAGAAAAAACATGGACTATTGAGTGTCTGCTGTAGGATCAGCAAAGTTTGCCCAACAGTAGGTTGGAGACAGACTCCGTAGGTAGGTTCCTGTATGTGAGAAGGTAGCCGCCCACAGTGGCAAGGATTTATTTTGTGTTTTATTTTTATTTTGATGTTTTTGAGGCTTGCAGTCTGGTGAAGGAAATTGCATGAATAAACCAAACTGTTGTTTGCAACCACTTCTCGGCTATCTCCCTGTGTAACAAACCCCCTAAAGGGGTCATCCACACCCGCCACCGAGCTAATCCCTCACAATACACACACACTTATATGTATATATACACATACACACATATAGGTGTGATAGGAGCGTAGCCCTATGCCTGAAAATAATTTCATTAGCGCAGGCATAGGGTTCTGCTACTCTCACACCTATATGTGTGTATGTGTATATATACATATATGTGTCTGTGTTTATATACCCCTACACAGAAGTTCAGATGTCATGCCTGCCTCCAAAGACGTCCACAAAAAAGCCCAATAAACGCCTGCAACAAAAACGGCCGGGTGTGAAAGTAGTGGAGCCACTACCCTGCTCTACTGCAATTCTGAGACAAACAATCTTTTTTCTATGGCGGTCACCCTGACATTGAAGAGTTTGGTCACCCTGCCATAGCAGTCAGAGTCAGTTAACCCTGCACTACACTACAGTCACCCTGACACTTAACACTTTCCCTACAGAAACTAGATTATTGAATCTAACTATAGTGGAAAATAGTACACTAACTACACTAGATATCCCTTTCCTCACACTAATAATTGCTAAATGACACTTTTGAAGCAGGAGTAACAGAGCTGCTTCCACTCTCTTCCACAGCCCCTGTATTACAATGCTAGAGATTTGGCGGGGCTATCTTATATACTGGGGGGCGTATTCACTACTGATTGGCCTCTGGACCCCCTAGTCACTCCAATCACATTCCTAGCATCCTCCTGCCCCCTCAATTGGCTTTTACTGATGGTTCTGGTCCAATCACTGGCTTTTAAAGCCCAGTTCCTGTCCCATTGCATTTTGGTCGGTTCTGATTGCCGAATTCCGAACTTTTTTAGCAAAAAGTTTGGAATTCGGCTGAATTTCGAACAGTCAATGTTCGGGGTGAACCGATGGTTGACCCGAACCGTTCGATCATCCCTAATAGAGATCAGATTTTCCCAGCCACCCACATACAAAGGTAGCCGACAACTTAGCTTGTATTCGTTTTGAAACCTTCCAGGATATGAACTGTTTATTCAAACACAGGCACAAAGAGATATACACTGTGGGACAATCCCCCCTCCCCCTTAGCAGCCAATCCACATACACATATACATCCCATAATAGGTTGATCTTAAGGCAGACAGAAACAATAGAAAAATGGGATACAGGCACTTACCAATAACAAACCCCACCCCACCCCACCTCACAATCTAGCAAGGTTCTATGAGAGACTCCAACAATCTTCAAGCAATCTGAAAAGTCAAATTGTTTATCTTTATATATTTCTTGAGGGATATTGTTCAGAAATATTATTGTCTCAAGTGAAAGAGGCCCTTCATTCTTTCAACACAAACCACACATATAGAACCCAGGATAACTGGGGTAACGCAAAATGCGGTGTTGTTGTACAGCGAGTCTGATTAGTGCACACTCGACTGGAGTTCTTGGTCACCCTGTGCCCCTAATAGACACAGGATGACTTACACATTTGAGAGGCCGGGGAAGCTGGAAAAGGAGTTTCTTGACCTCTCTAAAGTAATCTGGGATCCACAAGCCCCCCCCCCCCCCCCAAAGTGACTCCTGTCACAGGACCTTACTTGTTTCTTGATTTTTGTTTGGGTTTCCCTCATAAAATCCATACCAGACCAGAAGGGTCTGGAGAAGAATTTGGAGGAGGCCTCATGCTGTTTTTTTGGGGGTATATATAAGACCCCATATAAGACCCTTACCTAGGATAAGGGTCTGATACAGATAAATGTCTGTTTTTTTTGCAAACAGAATGAAGCAGCTGGGAGCTGTCATTTTGCCAGCAATTTAAATACACATTTTTCTTTAGAGGCCTCAATCCATTTATTTCTCCTTTTTCATTTATACCAGACTTGAAGGGCCTGGTATGAATTATGGTGGAACCTCCACACTTTTTGAGTGGTGGTCCCCCTTTATTATCTATATCAGATCCTCATTTTGAATAAACATCTTGTATAAATGAGGGAATTCCTGGCTGCTTTGCATACAATCAGAACAAATCGGTAGGGAGATTTCATTTTGTCACCTTTTTCTTTGTTGTCAGTTTTACGGCAGTAGACTTTATACATTGTACAGATGTGCCACTTCTCAGGCAGGGTCAGGGCATCCCCACGCATTTCATTTAATCACTTGCAGACCACCAACCGTACATTTACTGCAGCAGGGTGGCCGCTCTGCTCCTGATCAGGTACCTAATATGTGATCTGACACTTCTGGGTCTGGGGCGCGTGCCTCCGGCGACCTGCTCCCCCTGTGATCACACATAGCGGGAGCCCAGCGGCAGGTACCGCGAACTTGATATCTGTCATCACCCGCCGATTACACAGTACTCAGGCAGAACGGCAGTCTGTCTATGTAAACAAGTTCTGTCAGAAGGGAAGGCATTGATCCTGTGTTACTACAAAGCAGGAACACAGATCTTTGCCTTCCCCTAGTCAAAGGACCTCCCCCATATTGAGTTAGCACAACCTAGGCACACGGTTAACCCTTTGATCGCCCCTAATCTTAACTTCTTCCCAGCCAGTGTCATTAGTACTGTCACAGTCAGGGCCAGCCCTACCATGGGCCCCATTGGGTCCATTGGACCCAGGCTGAACTTGGAGAGGGGCAGCAAATTGGCTCCCAAGATTTTTATTCTAGCAGTTTTGTGTGGGTTTTGTGTGAGAACATCACTCACGTGACTGTGGTGTGCGTAATGACGTCAGACATCAGCGCACTCCATCTCACACAGGGCAGGCTGGATGTTCTAGGACGGTGGGCGTGGCAGACACACGAGTGACAGTAGGACTGAGGACAGACGGTGGATGTTTGGAGGACCGGTCTGGTGGTGAGTTATGGAAGAAGATAACAGTATATATAATTATTTAAAAAAAAAATATTTATATAAAATAATGGATGTGGGGGCTTTTTGGTGGGCGTGATTTTTTTTGGGGGGGGCAGAATTTCATTCTTGGACTTGGATGTCTTGGGCCAGCCTTGGTGACAGTGCATATTTTTTAGCACTGATCACTGTATTAGTGTCACTGATCCCTAAAAATGTAATTTAGGTGTCCGATTTGTCCTCCGCAATATCACAGTCCTGCTATGAGTCACTGATCGGCACTATTACTAGTAAAAAAAAAAAAATAGATAAAAATATCCCGTAGTAGTAGACGCTATAACTTTTGCAAAAACAAATCAATATTGGGATTTTTTTTACCAAAAATATGTAGCAGAATACATATTGGCCTAAATTCCTTATGTTTTATAACAGAAAAAATAAAAAATAGTTTTTTTTTTTCAAAACTGTCGCTCTTTTTTTGTTTATAATGTAAAAAATAAAAAACTGCAGAGGTGATCAAATACCACCATAAGAAAGCTCTATTTGTTTGGAAAAAAGGACACATGAACGTGTAATTGTCAGTTGAAGAACCACAGTGCTGTATCAGAAAAAATGGCCTGGTCATGAAGGGGGGTAAACCTACCGGAGGTCAAGTAGTAAAGGAATTGTGCATTTTTAATACTTCACTTTAAACTTTACTAAAATTGCTGCTCCCCACCGAATTGATTGATGCTGCCTATTAGGTCTATGAGAAACAAAACAAAAAAAAAAAAAACAATTATGGTCTGCTCCTCCCCCCCCCCCCCCACCTGTCATTGTTTAGACTATTGATGAGCTGAATACACCTGGGTTTGGTGAACAAAAATGAACTAATTGAACTAAATTTTGGGTGCCAAATCTGAATCCTATTGAAGTCTATGGCAGGTGAATGTTGAAAAAAATCAGAAATGCTATTTTCTAGGCTAATAGACAAAGGAATGTCAAACAAATGGTATGGAGAGCTAGGCACTGTCCTGGAAAACGTATTGAAAAAGGAAAAAAAAATGAAAAATTCAAGGTGCAATAATTTTTTTTAGCAATGCTAAAACATTAAAATGCACAATTCCAATAAATAACATGTAAAGAAATGCCTTTTTGGGACCTGCCACTGTGGTGCAGCACATTCCACAAATTTGAGAAAGGGAGCCAAGTCTACCAGCTGAAACGGCAGCAACTGTAATGCTAGCAATTTGGCCAAGCTAGCAATAAGACGCTGAGCATGTGGATGGCTGGGACAGTATTTCTTTTTACGTTTCAAATACTGGGTAGTGAAATTTGCCTGCTGCTCAAATCAAGCGGTGGTATACTGCTAGCAGATTGGGTGCAAGTGTCTGTGCCACTCATTGCTATACCATCATCCCTCTCAATGCTGGTATTTGAGAAGGCATGAGGTATAGTAGGGTTAGAGATCGTAGATGAGGACAGGCGTGCCCCGCCTGCAGAGGATGCACTATGTCGACTGTGACCACCATTTTTCACAATGGACACAGAGGCTGCTTGCCCTCTTTTCGTGGCCTGTGAGCATCAGCCTCTCCTTGTCGGCATTTCGGACATGATGTTGATACATATCAATATAGGGTATACGCAACTGACCAATAGATACTCAATGACCTGATATGATGTAATTGATAGCCCTATAGATGAGCTGTGGTGGTTATAAATGTACGCAAGTGACCAATTATCAATACTTTCACTGATATATGATGTAATCTATAATCCTATAGATGGATGATCTGTGATCCCTATAGAAAGATCCACAACTGAGCAAAGGTTACTGTGGCTGATGTCTGCAGTGATCTCTATTCCTACAGGTCTGAGGCCCCTATAGAAAGATCCACAATTGGGCATAGGTTACTGTGGCTGATTCCTGCAGTGATCTCTATTCCTACATGTCTAAGACCCCTATAGAAAGATCCACAACTGAGCAAAGGTCACTGTGGCTGATTTCTGCAGTGATCTCTATTCATACAGGTCTGAGACCCCTATAGAAAGATCCACAACTGAGCAAAAGTTACTGTGGCTGATAGCAGTGATCTCTATTCCTAAAGGTCTGAGACCCCTATAGAAAGATCCAAAACTGAGCAAAGGTTACTGTGGCTGATATCTGCAATGATCTCTATTCCTATAGGTGTGAGACCCCTATAGAAAGATCCACAACTGAGCAAGGGTTACTGTGGCTGATTTCTGCAGTGATCTCTATTCCTACAGGTCTGAGACCCCTATAGAAAGATCCAAAACTGAGCAAAGGTTACTGTGGCTGATATCTGCAGTGATCTCTATTCCTACAGGTCTGAGACCCCTATAGAAAGATCCACAACTGAGCAAAGGTTGCTGTGGCTGATTTGTACAGTGATCTCTATTCCTACAGGTCTGAGACCCCTATAGAAAGATTCACAACTGAGCAAAGGTTACTGTGGCTGATTTCTACAGTGATCTCTATTCCTACATGTCTGAGACCCCTATAGAAAGATCCACAACTAAGCAAATGTTACTGCGGCTGATTTCTGTAGTGATCTCTATTCCTACAGGTCTGAGACCCCTATAAAAAGATCTAAAACTGAGCAAAGGTAACACGTTTCGGAGCATGCGCAGTAGATGGAAGAAAATAAGGCGCGCTCCTTGTGACGCTGGCTTGTGACGTCGGAGGAGTGACGCTTACTTACCATCGTGCGTCTCAGCCCTCACCCCCAGCTGGGGATTATTCTCGTTCCATCTCTGGATGGATACAGAGGGACACGAGTGAGACACCATACAGGTATCAAATCGCATAGGTACAAACCCCCAATGCGATCCGATTCAGGTGCGGACCAAAAAAATGGTCCTGCACGACTTTGGTCCGAATGTGATGCAAATTCAGCCATAGAATATGTATGGCTGAACTCGCAATGCACAGACATCTCATGTGATTTGCATAGCAGTGCAGTGCGAATTACATGTGATGTCTGACATCGCTATAGTGTGAACCGACACTAAAATCTTAGTAAGTCAACTATTACGCCTTAAAATCTTAGTAAGTCCATACAGAGGAAAAACGGGCTCAGTCAGGTGACTTTAAGAGCTTAGGCATGGGAACAGGGCCATTTTTAATGCAGAGCAAAAGGGGCAGCTGCCACGGGCCCAGTCATTGTTGTGAGGCCCAAAATATCTGCCCCTGGAGCCCATGTTTCCTGCAAATGTGAATGTGAATTTGGGTGGACCCGAGAAAATGTTTGCCCAGGCTCCAATCAACATTAAAGATGGCCCTGCATGGGAACAAAGTACACTGTGTTCTCAACAGATACATCACCATATATTTTGCTGCATTCCAATACATAAAAAAAATACTGGCAAGAGAAAACATTTTGTCTTCAATGGGACTCTTTTCACATTAATGTTTCTTGTTGCAGTGCATTGTGGAAGCATCCCGTATGCTGTATTTTGGTTATAATAACCTGTATTTTCCCAGTCTATGCTAGGCAATGATTATAAAGACATGTTAACGTGCTAAATTGTGCTTCTCCCGTACTGGGAATAAAAACCAGCCCTGGAAATAATTTCATACCAGCCCCAGAGCATCATAATACCAGCCCAACAGCATAACGTCATTATTTTCTTGTTCATCAAAGGGAAACCATGCATTCTAACCAGTTCTGTACCAGAAGGTTTTACCCCCTTAATCACTTTAAAAACCGGTAGGATTTGCCCCCTTCCTGACCAGGCCCTATTTTGTGATTCGGCACTGTGGGGAAGCCGATAAGTCTACGTTGGTTTGCACAGGGCCACTCTGCCGCAGTAAAAAGGTGGCGGATGGTCGGGAAGTGGTTAATGACCAGGCCATTGTTTGCGATTTGGTGTTAATTTAACAAAAAATTGCGCGGTCATGCGACGCTGTACCCAAATAAAATGTATGCCCATTTTTTCCCCACAAATAGAGCTTTCTTTTTGGTATTTGATCAAGTGTGCAATTTTTATTTTTTGCGCTATAAGCAAAAAAAGAGCGACGATTTTTTAAAAAAAACAATATTTTTCACATTCTGCTATATAACATTCTCAAAAAAAATAAAAAAATTTTAAATCAAAATTTTTTAACATTTTAGGCCAATTTGTATTCTGCTACATATTTTCGGTAAAAAAAATCCCAATAAGCATATTTTAAATGATTTACGCAAAAGTTATCGCGTCTACAAACTATGATAAAGATTTATGTCATTTTTTATTTATTTATTTATTTATTTATTACTAGTAATGGCGGCGATCTGCGATTTTTAGCGGGACTGCAACATGGCGGCGGACAGATCAGACCCCTAACTGACATTTTTGACACTTTTGGGGGGACCAGTGACATTACTACAGTAATCAGTGCTAAAAATATGCACTGTCACTGTAATAATGACACTGGCAGGGAAGGGGTTAACCCAGGGGCGATAGAATAACCTGAACTAATTATCTAGCCATCTGGACAGAAACAATGTGAGGTCATTAACATTTAACAATGGAACAGACAGACTTAACACAATCCACATCCCACCTCAATAGACAGACAATAAGAAAAGACTGCCATTGACAGTCTGTCCATCTCCTACATTGAAGTACATGGAATACACATCTAAGCATTGCTTTGATTATTTAGGAGTCACAGACTTCATGGCAACAGGCTATAGGTGTCACAGTGTAAAGTGGGATTAAATCTTCATATTTCTTGAGAGATATTGTTGATAAATATTACTCTCCCATTTGAAGTTATCCAAACCATTTTCTCAGTGTCCATTAAGAATCTGTCTTTCACTCCCAGTGATGGTGAGTACCGTCACAAATACTACAGCTCTATCCATATAGGCGGTTATCTGATCTCTCATTTCTTGCACTCTCCAAATGAGCAGATCTATGCAAGATGAATTTAGGACAAAACAAAAATGTCTGTATTTAGCGAGAGCAGTGATCACTAATTAATTGTATTAGAAAAGTGTGCACCTAGCTTGGGGTGGTTGGGATCTGCTGGAAGGAGGAAACACAGCCACAGGTGTGTGCTAATGAGGTCAGCTGATTAATTCCTTCCTGTGTCTTATGGTGACCATACACTATATGAATAAAATCATCCGAAATTTGGACGGTTCGTTCATTTTTCACCCAGTTAATGGGCACAAATCGGTAATCGGTTGTGACGTTTTTGAGCCAAAAAAAAATGAAGGACAAGTTTTGAAATTTTATGCTGAATGAACGATAAATTGAAAGGTTAATGTTTTTTCTCGGCCAAACTGTTTGCACTCGGTATATGTGAAAAAACAGACAAAAAAAGGATTCATTTATGTCCTTTGAACGATTTATCAGTCATTACATCACTCTCACGGCCGGAATGAGTTTGAACAATTTTTCATGTATCAATAAAATTCATCACCAAGAAACATCCCAGAGTTCTTATAGAATCTTAGTAGCGCAAGGATGGAAAAACCCTCCTATCATAAAGTGCAAATATGCATACATAGCCTATAAAAGCATAAATTAAATAAATAACTGTGACAAGTCCTTCACAAGTCCTTATGTAATATATCACAGTGTGAAGAGGGTCTTGTCGGTGCCAATACAGGGGTCACCAAAGGATGTCACCACCACCAGTGCTGGGGGAGATTTAGCCAAAATGCACACTCACCAGAAGACCATGCCTAACCACTCTCATGGAATAGGCTAAAACCGCATGAATAAATCAGATGGCTTCCTCCCGGTATAGATGGCTGCTGCACACTTACTCCTCTCATATATGGTATATGGGTGACAAAACAAAGAACACCTCCATAGCGTGATAACGTTTCAACATCAATTTATTTGAAGAAGACAGTACACAGTCCGCGGTCCCGCTGCTTACACCAGACGCCAGAGCACCTTCCCCATCACAAAAGCTCTGGGGGACAGGGGGGCTTGATTTTTTTTTATTTAATTTTTTTTAATTATTTTAACACCTTTCCTTTAATTTTTTTTCTTTTTTTTAATCATTTTTATTGTTATCACAGTGAATTTAAATATCCCCTATGATAGCAATCTGCAGTGACAGGTACTCTTTTTAAAAAATTGGGGTCTTTTAGACTCCAGATCTCTCCTCTGACCTTAACGCATCGGACCACACCAAAATTGGTGTGATAAAATGCTTTCCCAATTTCCCAATGGCGCTGTTTATTTCTGGCGAAACAGAAGTCATGAAATGCTCGTAGCTTCTGGTATCTTAGGCCATAGAGATGATTGGAGCCATTCTCGTCTCCAATCAGCTCTATGGTTAGATAATTGAACTACCGGCTGCACTCTCGGGTTAACCGGTGGGACAGGAGAGCCCGAGAGAAACCACGGAAGGTGGAGGGGGGAGGGGGAGTCACCTCCCACTGCTTGTAAAAGCAGTCTAGCGGCCAATTATCCACTAGGATCGCTTTTAAATGTAAGCCGACTGCTGGCTGTAAAAAACGATACCAAGATGATGCCTAAATCTGCAGGCATCATCCTGGTATAACCACTCAAAGTCCAGCAACGTACCAGTACATTGCTGGTCCTTGTTTGGCATATAGTGTCGTTTTTTTTCTTTTTCATGCAGCCTGTGGGCAGAACGAAAAAAAGAACCTAACAGAAATCTCCGCAGAAAAATTGAGTAGTATACACACCATTAACTGCCCAAACATCCAAACCCACTTCTTAATGGCGGATATACATGACAAAATTCCATGTATATCTAAAGGTATTTTAACTGCAGTAGCAAACGCTGTTTGTGTCAGAATATGTAAAATCAGTGTGGCAGCCAATGAGTGTAACTGCAATGCAAACAGGTTAACACAAGAATGAAAAACAAACAAAGTACAGTAAAAGTACAGTAGGAAGAGTAGAAGAACATAAAAATAACTGAAACGTTATATATTTTTTGTTTATTTCTGTAATTTTTTTACATTTTATTTGTGAAAAAAATTTGAAAAAAGTGACGCTCATGTGGACATGTGAAAAAAGTGACGCTCTGTCACTTTTGTGACAAAGGCGTTCAGCATAGCCAATTGAAATAAATAAACCAAATTGTATCAGCGTCTCGCTTTAGGGGCAACTAAGTACGGTGCCAAAAGCTGGTCGTTAAGGTCCACACTTATTAGTCGTGGACACAGAGGGGTTTCTCCATAACACCAGTTGCCATAGTAATTTCGACTGTCATGTCTGCGTGAAGGGATGACAAAATGAAAACATTCCGTGTATCCCTCCACTTCACTGCAAGCAATTTGTCCCAAACTATCTTGCCGCTGCTCCCTATGTAGTCTGGGCAGTTGGGGAGCTCCACAGTGCTATCTTTTCCCTTGTAGACCCGGAAACAGTGTTGCCAACCGTCCGTATATTTACAGACAGCCCGTAAAATCAGGGCACTTTTCTCCTGCCCGTAAATGCCCGTAGCAGGAAAAAAGTGCCCGTTAAAAAGATGGCTGTGGCGAGACAAACTGACTGCGCATGCGCAGCGTGCGCCTCTCGGTTTCGGTCACTCACTCACACTCAGTCAGTCAGTCTCATGTCTCCTCCCCCGCCTGTGCCCTGCCCACATGGCCCGCCCAGAATTTTCCCGCCACTTCCTGCCGCTACCTCCCCCAGCCTAAATAGCCCAGGACCGAGCGGGTGCCCGCGGCGCGCGCAAGCAAGCCAAGCCAGGAGGAAGGAGCCTGCTGGAGGTGCCGAGGTGGACAGTGGAGGAGTCCGACGACCGACCCCCCACGAGGATCCATCCATCCATCTGGCTGGCACACCACCATCCACTCCACTGTCTCTCCATCTGATCTTCTCCAGTGAGTACTCCTCCTAGTCTCCTCGCTTCCGAGTCCAGTGGGGACTCCAGTCCAGTCCCCACCACAGTCCTGGTCCTGGCCTTGAGCCCAGGGCTGCTGGAGGATCCATCCATGCCATTCGTCGCAGGAAATGCAGAATGCGGAAGAAAGTCCAGCTTAAACAAAATGTGTTATGCCCAAAGGAGGATCAATTGGGATGTCACAAGAATGATTGCAGAGAATTTCAATTGTTGTGCTGCTGTATTCCTTCACCTAAGTTTGACTAATAGAACCTACACCCTGGGGGACAATACCATCTAACTAGAAAAGACAAGCATACGGTTGTAGAAAACAATATGAGTGCCAGAGCAGGTAAAATGTACAATATAGGCCTATCTACTACATACAAAATAGTCTGTTGTTAGGGAGACTGCACACAAATTTGACCATTCAAGCCGGTAACTATGGTGGAAAATTCTACTTTTATATAACGGGCAGCATAATGCTGCCCCACAGTGTGTAATGGAGCATAAGCTTTTAATAACTTTATTGCATCATGTTTTGTGATATTCCTGAGAGACATAGGACACTGAGGACAGCCTCTGTTTCACACAGTCTATGACAAGCTTGTTTGGTGACGGGTCTGTCTGTCCACCACACTCCACACAGTTAGCTTCTAACTGTAAGAAGACACACTTTTGGGTAATACACACACACTACCACTACTGTATCAAAGCTGAATTTGCAGGAGAGGCTATAACACACTACGTATGACCCATTTACTGTCAAGAGGTTAAAGTGTTTTCTTCTAAGGTTATCATGATCAAGAGCATGCAATAGAATTATAGAATTAACAGGACAGGAAAAAAAATGTTAATATACTCATATATACTAATTATATGCCATTGCCAATGCTCCTACATCACAAAAAAAAAAAAAAACTGCTCTTTCATTTCCAGTAATTCATGCAAGGTAGTGAAAAAATAAATGGAATTGATAAGAAGCCTGAAAAAAAGTCCATTGTGGGCAGGCCCAGCCCCCCACCCCAGTCAGTCCATTCCACTCTAGTCTAGTAGTCCAGTCAGAGCCAGCATTCTTTTACCTTGAAATCTCCCCCAAATCACACTGTTAATTGCAAATTGTATTTGTTTGCAACATAAAGACTTAAATTTGCACTTAAAATGTAATTTTGTACGTTTTTGAAAATGCCAGTAAAAAATTTGCTCTGCCAGTAAATTTTGAGTGTCGTGTCAGTGATTTTTAATGTAACGGGTTGGCAACACTGCCCGGAAACTAACTGTATAGCCTGTGGCCCTGTCACAGAGCTTATACAGCTTGACCCTGTATCTGGCACGCTTGCTGGGGAGATACTGTTTCATAGCAATGTGGCCAGTAAACTTAGTCAGGGACTCATTAACGCAGACAACTTGTTGGGGGGGAAACAAGGCTGCAAACCGCTGATTGAAGTGGTCTACGAGGGGCCAAATTTTGTGGAGCCGGTCATATTCAGGGTCTCCCCAAGGACGAAAGATTTCATTGTCGTTGAAATGCATAAACCGCAGAATTTGCTTGTATCTCGCCCTGGACATGGAGTACACGCGCATATGGTGAATTGGGCTAGTGGACCAATATAACCGCAATTCACTCTTTTTGGTTATGCCCATGTTGAGGGAAAGGCCCAGAAACGTCTTAAACTCGGAAACCGTTACAGGTTTCCAGCCAAATTGTCTGGCAAGGGGCAAATTTGGGTTGTCGGCGATGAATTGACCAGCATATACATTTGTTTGGTCCACAATAGATCTGAAAAGATTTTCCGTGAAAAACAGCTCATAAAAATTCAGGGGAGTAAAATTGGATGTTTCCACTTGGATTCCAGGTTGGCCAGTGAATGGGGGAAGTACTGGCTCTGTAGTATCAGTGGGTTGCCATTCAGGATATGCCAGGGGGGGCACTATGGGCTCTACGGGCCTGTCTTCGAATACGCGGTGGCTGCAGACCACTACTTGTGCTAGCCACAGCAGCAGCTTCAACTGCACTTATGGGACTCGCCACGTCACCAAGTGTTACTGCAGTGCTGGTTGTACTAGGTCCAGGGTGTACTAGGCAGCTGGTGCTCACCAGATCACCAGAAGGCTGAGCGCCACTAGTACCGACACTCTGCTCCATACGAGCACGCTGCGATCTCTGCACCTCTTCAACTCCAGAATGGGGTCAGGTACGCCTGGTTCTAACAGGGACCCATCCATCGTCTGAGCTATCTGTCAGGGAGCCACTGCTCTCTTCAGGTTTCTATACTAACCCTGATTCTGCCAGTGAGGCTTCCCCATCGCTCTCATCTGACATGGTCAGTATACTGCAGGCCTCTGCACTACTGTACCACCGTTTTGTCATTTTAGCAACTAAATTTACAGATACAGCATTGTGACTCACAGGTAAAAAAGCACCTGGTTGTAAAGGACTATTTCAACCGCTACCAAAAAAAAACTGCTAATGCTAGCAGGGATCAGGCCTGACTCTGCTAACACAGCAGTTTTGTGTTTTTTGTAAGTGACAGCAATCTATTGATTACTACACTTGCCTGGGTGGGGTGGGCTGGGCGGAGGGGCTAAATGCTGGCAGGAATCAGTGCTGATCGTGCAAACACCGTGTTTTGGGAACCCTAAACTATTGGGGACGATAGTATAGTTCTGATCAGATCGGATATTGATCTGTTCAAACAATATACTAGTAATGGAGGTGTATGTGTGTGTGTATGTGGTAATCAAAGGGTTATTTCTAACTTTGCGCCGGGGATCTGCGATATCCTAAACTGACGTTAACACTAACTAATGTCACCTGTGACACTAATAATAGTGATTAGAAAAAAAACTGTACACTATAAAAGTGACACTGTGACAGGGCAATGGAGGGTATAACCGGGGGGGATCAGGGAGTTTATCTTTATTGGGGGATGAGGGGTGGCGGGGACCCTACACCTACTTGGGACAGAAATGTACTCGCTAGCGCTAACTGAAGTCACAATCACACTATCACAGATATACAGAAAAACACTATATTACCTGTGTATAGTGTGCAATGTGACAGAGGGGAAGGGGTTAACTGGGGGGGTATCAGGGGGTTAAATCTTTATTGGGAGGGTGGCGGTATCCTAACCCTAAAAGGAACGGCCGCAAGCGCTAACCACCCGGACCACATCCAGGGAGTGCAAGGCAAACTCCTGGGGATGCTTAGGTGGCACACACAGCAAAGGCATAACTATATCATCATTGAGGTGGAACGCAGAAACCACCTTGGGAAGAAACCACTGATTCGGTTGCAGAACCACCTTATCTTTATGAATGATCACATAAGGAGAACCGCAGGATAAAGCCGCCAATTCGGATACTATGTGAGCCGACGTGATGGCAACCAGAAAGGCAACCTTCTGTGACAACACAGACAGAGGAACCTTCCTGATGTTTTCGAAGGGAAGTTGTTGTAACACAGACAAAACTAAATTCAGATCCCAGAGAGGCAAAGGAGCTCTCCTCGGGGAGCCAAATGCTGCACCCCCTGAATGAAGGTGCGGACCAAGGAATGCGACGCCAAAGGTCGCTAAAAAAAGATGGCCAAGGCTGACAATTGACCCTTGACCATAGTCAGTGCGAGACGCTGATCCACGCCCTTCTGCAAGAAGGCCAAGACCCTCGCCACCGAGAAGGAACGAGGATGAAGACCCTGCGATTCACACCAAGCAATATACGCTTTCCAGGTGCAGTGATAAATCTTTCTGGAAGTGGCTTTACGAGACTTCAACAAGGTAGGGATGACCGCCTGTAGAAGACCTCTATCCCTCAGGACCTGGCTTTCAACAGCCATGCCGTTAAAGCCAGCGACTGTAAAGCAGGATGGAAGATCGGTCCTTGAGACAGAAGATCGTCTCTCAGCGGAAGACGCCAGGGAGGTTCGACGACCATCTGAACGATGTCTGCGTACCAGGACCTTTGAGGCCAGTCCGGGGCCACTAGAATGACTGACATCCGTTCCGACGCCACCCTGCGGAGGAACCTGGACAGCAGTTGAATCGGAGGAAAGGCATAAATCAGCCGATAGCGGTGCCAAAGCACCACCAACGCATCCGCCAGAGGATCGCGAGTTCTGGCCAAGAACCTTTCCACCTTTTTGTTGAGATGGGACACGAATAGATCCACGTCCGGTGTCCCCCACTGGGCACATAGCGGATGCAGGGACCATTCCCCATGGTCCAAAGTCTAGCGACTCAGATAGTCTGCCTGCCAGTTTTCCACACCCGGAATGTGAACAGCCGAGATCGCCGGTACATGCGATTCGGCCCAAGAAAGGATCTAGGCCACTCCCTAGGCCGCCCGGGCACTCCTGGTGCCCCCTTGGTGATTGATATAGGCCACGGCCGTGGCATTGTCTGTCCGTTGTGGCATTGTCTGTCCGGACACCACCTGTAGCTGAGATGACCACCGGATCAGACAAAGCTTTATCGTTGGAGCTCCAGGACGTCAATAGGCAACAAGGTTTACCCCGCCGACCAAGTCCCCTGGGCACAAAGCATGCCCAGAACTCCTCCCCAGCCCGACAGACTGGCATCCGTGGTGAGAATCGTCCACAACAGAGGCCGAAAATTCTGGCCCTGCATCAAGGACAGCGACTGGAGCCACCACAAGAGATCCGACCTTACTCGACAACTCAAGGAAATTCTCCTTTCCAATTTCTGAGGCGTCCTGTCCCACCTGTCCAGGATCTCTGCTTGCAGAGTCCTGGTGTGAAATTGAGCAAATGGAACTGCTTCGAAGGCCGAAACCATCAGGCCCAGAACCCGCATGCAGGTCCGCAAGGAGGAAAGATCGTTGTGCCTGAGAGCCCTGATCTCTTCCCGTAAAGTCCATACTTTGTCCTCCGGAAGGAAGACCCAAGAGTGAGCGGAATCCAGGACCATCCCCCAGGTACTGGAGACGAGTTGAGGGAGTCAGTGCTGACTTCTGAAAGTTGATGGTCCACCCAAAATCATGTAGCGTCTGAACCGTCACAACCAGATCGCTTGCCAAGGTCACACATGAGTTCGACCTTAACAAGAGGTCGTCCAGGTAACCGAGGACCGCAATGCCCCGTAAACGCAGTAAAGCTAGAACCGGAGCCAACACTTTGGTGAAAACTCTGGGAGCCGAAGCGAGACTGAAAGGTAACGCCACAAATTGGTAATGCTCCCCAGCCACCGCGATGCGGAGATATTTCTGACGACCCTCGAAAATAGGGATGTGCAGATACGCATCCTTCAAGTATATGGATGCCAGGAAGTCCCCGGGCCTCAACAATGTCACCACCGACTGGATGGATTCCATCCTGAACTTCTGTACCCGCACAAAGCTGTTCAGAGATTTCAAGTCCAGAATCGGACGTACCTTGCCCTCTTTTCTGGGCACCCTTAATAACGAGAGCTTCTTTTAAGCGCTAATGAGTGCATCCATTTTGCACTTTCCCACGCTACCGAGGAGGAAGATTCCTCCTCTTCCCGCTCAGACGCGGGGGACCGGACCCCTCAGGGGTCCGTGGCAACCAATTCAGGCTCAGAATCAGAGGACTGGGAGGGCATAGGCCATTTTTTGGAGGAGCGTTCCGACATCAGCAGATGCATCTGAGACACCAAAGTCGAAAGGGCAGCAGATAAGGAGGCCATGGAGGAGGATTTAGAACCCATTCAGACTAGCGCGACACGACTTTGGAGGGCGACTTGCAGAGACTTCACATAATGGAAGTCTATGCAAGTCGCTCCCAGGTCGCCCCAAAGTAGTACAGGACCCTTTTTCTAAGTCGGAGTGACTTGTGTTGCTCCTATTAGAATGGCTCCTGTACTAATCAATAGACCGTGACCTACCGCGACTTGTCAGGCTGACAAGTCACGCTAGTCTGAATGGGCTCTAATGCAATTTTCGTTTACTGCAATTGGACTCTGTGTGTTTACTACCGCTGCACTGCACTTCACCTCCTTGGTGGCAGTCTTCTTGCTGCGGGTGCAGGGTCCATCATGGCACCATTAAAAATGGCCCTGGTGCTACTACCTAAGTTTACCGGCTCCAAAATTCCTCTGGCTGAGTTGGAGGAGAGATTAGAAAGCATCAGGTTCCTGCCCGGCTGATCGAGGAACTAGCTATTAACGCCTTTAAGGATGATGCCAGCAGAGTGGTGATGCGCGTCCTGAAGAGGAACGAGCCACCCTGGAACAGATTGTGTTGCACCTGAAGGGCCTGTTTGAAGAGAACGTAATGGTCCCATAGTTGAGGCAGAGATTCTATGTCCAGAGGCAGCAGGAAGATGAGAGCCTCACATATTTTGCGGTAACACTCCAGAATCTCAAGAAACGCATGGAGAAGAGAGATGTATGTGGCTGTGCTGATATTACTGCTTCAGACCACCTCCTAAGGGACATGTTTATGGGGGGGAATAAAAGCTGGTCTGGTCAGGAGAGCCCTGCAAGAGTGAGTTAGAGAGCAACCCGCCATCTCTTTCAATGACATTGTGGTAGATGCAGTTGCGTGGAAGCAACTGTGGCAGTGACAAAGAAGTATGATCCAATGCACTTGAAAGCAGAGGTCATAGCCCCTTTCAGCCACACAGAGGGCGCTGAGAGAACTAACTCAAGATGTTGCCTCCCGGAAACAAGAAATGTTCTTGTACAAACAAGACTTGGCCCACCCCCTTAAGGGCAATACAAGCTACTGCTGAAACAGCTGGACATTCCTTTCTGGGACTATCCACTGCCATAATGCTGCTTCATCAACTGCTGCAAAAACATCTACTAGTCTTCGCCACCAGCCCAGAAAATTAACGTGTTCACCGATGCCATCCATACAGGGGATTCTCCACACATCCGGGATCGGTACCTGCACATTCTCCCAGCCCTGTGTCAGGAAGTCCAGTACCTGCTCTGCAATATGCTACAGAGTGGGGTGATTCATGAGAGCCGTTGTCCCTGGGCTGCCCCCATGGTCCTGGTGTGAAAAAAAGATAAAAGCCTGCTGTTTTGGTGTGGACTACCGCAAGCTAAATGAACACACTGTTTACACACTGGGATGCCTACTAGGGTTGAGCGGACACCTAGATGTCCGTGTTCGACGGGTTCGGTCGAACTTTAAAAAAAAGTCCGGGTCCGTGTCCCAGACTTTTACCGAACTTTTCCCGGACACCGAACCCCATTGAAGTCAATGGGGACCTGAACTTTAAGGCACTAAAATGGCTCTAAAACACCAATGGAAAGGGCTAGAGTGCTGCAAATGGCAGCAAAACGTAGTTAAGAGCATGGCAAGTGCTCTGCAAACAAATGTGGATAGGGAAATAACTTAAAACAACAAAAAAAAACAGAAAAATAAAACAATGTTCTTCATCTCTGAAGGACGAGGCCCATATGGAGTAGGAGGGAGGTTGAGGTGGTGGTGGATGTGGCGGTGTCATAGGCGTGCGCACAGGGTGTGCCTGGTGTACCTGGGCACACCCTAATCACCTAGGGCACATAGCATTATCGCTCTGTTTGCCAGTGAGGAGATGGGAAAGATCTCCCTCGCACCTGCTCTGCTCTATTTCTCTTTGCCAGCAGGGAGAGTAATGTATCGGGGCCATGTACATGTAGGCAAACACATGCATGTGTATTTCAACTTTGGGGTGCACACCCTAATGCAATAGGCTGCGCACACCTATGGGAGGTGTAGGTGGAAGCGGCGGTGGAGGAGGACCAGGGCCGGATTAAGAGCATCATGGTCTTGGTGCTGAGGATTTTGAAGGGCCTTAAGGGCCGTGCCTTGGCATGCACCCAGAGGAGGAAGGGTGCAGCCATGCATGCCTAATTCAACATGGGATGCTGTCTCTGAAGCCCATAAACACATCCATGCATCGGCAACTGTCCCTCCTTGTCCGGCCTTCGCGCTGTGTGGGGAGGTTCTGAGGGTGCTGCCTGGGGAAGCGAGCATAGAAGCCAGACTTCTGTGTTTACAAGTGACAGAAGAGCGGTCACAGTGAATATGGCCAACCCGGGGCCTATATAAAAGGTAGGGGCCTGCATGGAGCTGCAGCTCCAATAGCCCCTACGTTAATCTGGCCCTGAGGAGGAGGACGAGGTAGCCAACACTGCTTCTTTTCACAAATTTTAAATGAGGGTACACCCCAAAAGAGTGAGAAAGAGCAAAAATGGAACAATGGCTGGGTAAGGTCGGTATCCCCATTGCTATTCTGCACAAGGTACGGAAAAGTCCCGTGGGATCCATGCCTGGTTCATTTTAATGAACGTGAGCTTGTCCACATTGTCTCTGGACAGGCAGCTGCGCTTGTCTGTTATAACACCCCCAGCCGTGCTAAATACCCGTTCAGATAATACACTGGCTGCAGGGCACGCCAGCACCTCCAAGGCGTAAAGGGCAAGCTCAGGCCATGTGCCCAATTTGGAGACCCAGAAGTTGAAGGGGGCAGACCCCTCATTCACTACATGTAGGCATGTGCACACATACTGCTCCACCATGTTGGTAAAATGCTGCCTCCTGCTAAGACGTTCCATCTGAGCTGCTGGTGCTGCTGTTTGTTGTGGCGTGCTGACAAAGCTTTTCCACATTTCGGCCATGCTAACCCTGCCTTCTGAGGTGCTGGCGGTGCCCTGGTTGAGTTGGCGACCTCCTCCTCCTCCTCCTCTGCCTTGTGCTTCCACTGTGGCCCCGCTGTCAGATGGGAATGCCAGCAGCATCGCGTCTACCAGCGTGCGCTTGTACTCGCGCATCTTGCGATCGCGCTCCAGTGAGTGAATTAAGGACGGTACGTTGTCCTTGTAACGGGGATCCAGCAGCGTGGCCACCCAGTAATCAGCACAAGTTAGAATGTGGGCAACTCGGCGGTCGTTGTGGAGACACTGCAGCATGTAATCGCTCATGTGTGCCAGGCTGCCCAGAGGCGACGAAAGGCTGTCCTCTGTGGGAGGTGTATCGTCCGTGTCCTCTGTATCCCCCCAGCCACGCACCAGTGATGGCCATGAGCTGGCCTGGGTGCCACCCTGCTGTGAACATGGTTCCATCTCCTCCTCCAGCTCCTCCTCCTCCTCATCCTCCTAATCCTCCAGAACTGTGCCCCTGCTGGACAATTGTGTCCCTGGCGTTTGTGTGTGCAGGAACCCACCCTCGGAGCCCCTTGCGAATGACTGCCCTGAAAGCCTTTGAAATGTTACCTCTTCATCCTCCTCCTCCTCCTCCTCCTCATCCTGTGCCACATCCTCTTCCATCATCGCCCGAATTGTTTTTTCAAGGAGGCATAGAAGTGGGATAGTTAAGCTGAGAACGGCGTCATTGCCACTGGCCATGTTGGTGGAGTACTCAAAACAGCGCAACAAGGCACACAGGTCTCGCATGGAGGCCCAGTTATTGGTGGTGAAGTGGTGCTGTTCCGCAGAGCGACTCACGCGTGCGTGCTGCAGCTGAAACTCCACTATGGCCTGCTGCTGCTCGCACAGTCTTTGCAGCATGTGCAAGGTGGAGTTCCACCTTGTGGGCACGTCACATATGAGGCGGTGAGCGGGAAGGCCGAAGTTACGCTGCAGCCCTGCCAGGCGAGCAGCAGCAGGGTGAGAACGCCGAAAGTGCGCACAGACGGCCCGCACTTTCTGCAGCAGCTCTGACATATCGGGGTAGTTTTTAAGGAACCTCTGCACCACCAAATTCAGCACATGCGCCAGGCAAGGGATGTGCGTCAAACCGGCTAGGCCCAGAGCTGCTATGAGATTTCGCCCGTTATCGCACACCACCAGGCCGGGCTTGAGGCTCGCTGGCAGCAACCACTCATTTGTCTGCTGTTCCATGCTCCTCCACAACTCCTGCGCGGTGTGTGGTTTGTCCCCCCAAACAGGCAAGTTGTAAAACTGCCTGCTGTCGTTTAGCCCTGGCCGTGCTGAAGTTGGTGGTGAAGGTATTACGCTGTCCGGATGAGGAGGCGGTAGAGGATGAGGTAGCGGAGTAGGATGAGTTAGGAACAGGAGGCAAACTGAAGCGCCCTGCAATCCTCGGTGGTGGAAGGACATGTGCCAAATTGCTATCCGCCTCAGGCCCATCCGCCACTGCATTTACCCAGTGTGCCGTTAGGGAGATATAACGCCCCTGACCGTGCTTACTGGTCCACGTATCGGTAGTTAGGTGGACCTTGGCACAGATGGCGTTGCGCAGTGCACACCTGATTTTTTCCCCCACTTGGTTGTGCAGGGAAGGGATGGCTTGCCTGGAAAAGTAGTGGCGGCTGGGCACGACGTACTGTGGGACAGCCACCGACATAAGCTTTTTAAAACTGGGCGTCTCCACCACACGGAATGACAACATTTCAAAGGCCAATAATTGTGAAATGCTGGCATTCAGGGCCAGGGATCGCGGGTGGGTAGGGGGGTACTTCCTCTTCCTCTCAAGTGTTTGGGAGATGGAAAGTTGAACGCTTCCACGGGACATTGTGGAGATGGTTGTTGGTGACCCAGGTGGTGGTGTTGCTGACAGATCGTCTGTTTGCGGGGTGGCAGGTGCCGGTATGACTACAGAGGTGGCTGGAGCGGCCGAGACTGCAGCAGAAGAGGAAGCAGGATGAGCCAGAGATGTGTACTCCACTGCAGCTCGTGCTTTGCACTTAGATGCCTGATCATGCAGGTTGTGCTCAGGTTGAGAAGGTTTATGCCTCGCTTCAGGCTCTGATTGCACAGGGTGCAAACCACTCGTGTCCTGTCATCAGCACATTTTCTAAAGAACTTCCACGCTAGAGAACTCTTTTGAGCTGACTTTGGTGCGCTCCTTCCCTTGCTGCGTTGGGCAGTAGCAGGCGTAGTGTCTAGGGCACGGCCGCTCCGCTTCTGCACCCTGCTCCCTCTTCTGCTGTGCTGGTGGCTCTGTGCGACCACCGCCTCTTCCTCCAAACTACTCAGGTCACCTGCATGACCTTCATTCCATGTGGGGTCGAGGACCTCATCGTCCTCCACATCATCTTCCACCCAGTCTTCACCCCTGCCCTCCCTGTCGGTCTCCACAATGCTGAACGCCGCAGCAGTTGGCACCTGCGTTTCGTCATCATCGGAGACATGCTGTGATGGTCCTTCCATGTACTCATCTTGAGAAATAAGTGGTTGGGCATCGCTGCACTCAATCTCTTCCACTTCTGGGGCAGGGCTAGGTGGATGGCCCTGGGAAACCCTGCTGACAGAGTCCTCAAAAAGAATAAGAGACTGCTGTATGGCTTGGGGCTCAGACTGCTTGCCTGATTTGCAAGGGGGTGAGGTGAAAGACGGTTGGACATTGGCTGCAGGTGCCAACTCTGACCTTTCTGCAGTAGACTGGGTGGGAGACAATGTGAAGGAACTGGAGGCACTGTCAGCAGCAAACCAATCTACTATCGCCTCTCTGTGTTCTGGCCTCATCACTTCTAGAGGCGTATGATGCCCTACCAAATACTGCTGCAGGTTCTGTCGCCTACTCACACTTGAGGAAGGTGTTTCACTTGTGCGTGTAGCTGGCACAGATCGACCACGTCCTCTCCTTGCAACAGGAGCTCTAGCAGCAGCACCACCACGACCCAGGCCACGGCCCCTATTTGACGCTCTCCTCATATTTCTGAAATTTAAGATCTTGCCCTAGAAAGGTCTTTATTGAATAGCGGAACAAAAGAACAACAGTATCGCACGGGTGTATCTCACAGTCAAATATGCAAACTATGCCGCAATTTAATGTTTTTTACACCAAAAGGGTGTGTATTGAATAGCGGAATAGGATAAAAAACTGTGTATCTCACACGTACAAACACAGACTAGGCCCGATTAAATTTTTTCCTACCCTAAAGGGAGGATGAGGAAGAGGAGTATGGAACAGGCAGCACCCTCAAATCTTCAGAAGTATGAGATGAACCCCAAAAACTTGGAAAGGTGGATCTCACACGTACCGACACAGACTATTCCGCAATTTAATTGAGCCACAAAGGTTTTTATTGAATAGCGGAATAGGAAATATGATCAAAAAAAAGTGTATGTTTTTCACACGTACAGAAGCACACTAGGCCCCAATTACTATTGTTTGTACACCTAAAAGGATGGATGAGGGGGGGCGTGGTCTCGGCATGGAAGAGTGAGGACGCACCGGCTCGGAGCTCCCGCTGACCGCCGCTTTTAACTCCTATAATTAGCACCTACGGACCCCGGACTTGATCCCTCACATGCCTCCGAAGCGGCGCCAGTCACACCAACCGCCGAGGACACCGCGGCCGCGCTCTGCATCGATCGGTGCTTATTTTTCCGGCAGCCGCAGGCCGGGTCAGGAGCCTCCCAAGATGGCGCCGACACGAGGTACGCAGCAGGAGAGGGCGCAGTCTCCCATCCCTTCACCGCAGCTCCCGCTGCCTACTCAGCTCTCCCCTGTGTCTCAGGGCTCCACCGCTGCCCCCAGTACCACCACTGGCACAGCGGAGCTGCAGGGCCTGGCGGACTTGAGGGCACACATCCTCTCGCTCCCCACTGCCGCAGACCTGGATAAGCTGGCAGAACGGGTCGAGCGGGCCCTGCGGCAGGACATAGATGCTATTAAGGAGGACACCGCTCACTTGGGGAACCGGGTTGAATCTGTGGAGACCAGGGTGGACGACTTGGTGCCTGCTGTACATGCCCTTGCCACCAGATGCAGCCAGCAGGACAGACGCATCGATGCCCTGCTGGACCAATTGGACGATGTTGAGAATCGCAGCAGGAGGGGTAACATTCGCATCCGGGGACTGCCAGAGGCCACGGCTCACAGGGACATCGTCCCCACCTTGCAAGGCATTTTCAAGCAGATACTGGGCCATGACGCACCTGATCACATTGAGATTGATCGGGCTCATCGGGCTCTGAGACCCCCATCAGACGACCCTGGGAAACCCCGGGACGTCATTTGTAAGTTGCACAAATATTCGGTGAAAGACCGCATCATGTTCCACATGCGGGGTGTCCCCTCCATAGACTTTGATGGCGCACGGATCTCTCTCTTCCCTGATGTTTCTCGTCGCACGCTAATGCAGCGCAGGGCTCTGAAACCCCTGCTGGAATCCATCAGGGGGGCCGATCTGACCTACCACTGGGGGTTCCCTTTCAGCCTCACAGTCACCAGAAACGGCCGCCAGCATGTCCTTAGGCACAAGGATGACCTCCCGCACTTTTTGGCCCAGTTGGAGTTGCCCCCTGTGGACATCCCGGAGTGGCGAGTCTCCTCGGAAGCCCCCCTGCCTGCTCTCACTCCTTCGTGGCAGCCTGCACGTCGCAGGGGCCGCAATCGGCCCCGCAATAGACCTCCACGCACAGACCAGTGATGCCTCTCAGTGATGCCCCTCCGTGTCTTCACTTGGAAATCCCCGCTGCCACTTTTGAACTCATTGCCCTTCTGACCGTGGATGGCCCCCCCTGTAGTGCCTTCTTTCCTCCAACGGACGATGATCGCCTGTGGCCTGCTGGACTTACATGGAACCTGTGGACCTTGTGACTTTCCGGCAGATTCCCCAATCTAACTATGGCTGGATGCCCTGCGCTGGGACTGCTTCCCTCAGTGGGATCGCTGTGGGGTCCACTCCTCCCGGTGGAGTTTCAGCTGGACCCCCTGCTCTCTATGCCCTACCTCTTTCCCCCCATAGGGGCTTCAGCTCCCACCAATGCTGGACTCCCTGGAGTCCGTGGCAGACCCCCTCCCTTTTTTGGGGTTCTGCCCAGGTGTGGCCGGGGGCGCCCCCCTCCCTGCCCTGCCTCCCGTGTGGGAGCGGGGGGGGGACCGCCCAGGCTCCCACTGAGTGTCCGCAGAGCCGTGAACAGTTCCGCGGCCCACCTGGACCTTGTTTTTTGTTTTTGTTGTTTGCCATGTTGTTTTTCCTGTTTGACCATTGTGTTGTGTTTTTCCCCTTTGTCTTTGTTATCGGGTGCTGATCGTTTCACCATTTTTCTGCAGAGTGCGCTGGTTCCAGTCCGTGGGTGCTGGGGGGTCCCTCATCCACTCCCCCGGGGTCGACCCGGGGCGGCCACTACCGGGAATGCTCCATGGCTTCGCTGAAGTTTCTGTCCTACAATGTCCGGGGACTCGGTTCCCCCTTCAAGCGTGGTAAGTTGTGGCTGGAGTTGAGGCGGGCGGGTGCACAGGTGGTATTTATACAGGAGACTCATTTTCGCTCCCAATCCACGCCACGGCTGCCGACACATCTGTACAACCAGTGGTTTGTCAGCTCCTCTCCCCGCCCAAAATCTGGAGGTGTGGCCATTGCCATTCATAAAAATTGCCCCTTCGTGCCCATTGACCACAGCATTGACCCCCAGGGCAGGTTTGTCTTCCTTAAAGGAACCCTCTATGGAAAAACACTGACCTTAGCCTCCATCTATCCCCCCAACGCGGGCCAATTGTCCTTCCTAGAGTCCACACTAGACGCACTTTCCTCATTCCGGGAGGGCCGGGTGGTTCTGGGGGGTGATTTCAATTTCTGCCTAGACCCCCGGACCGACACCTCGGCGGGGCGCTCGGCTCACTCTGCCGCGGCCCACCGCCGCCTATTGCGGCTGTTGCACGCCTCGGGCCTCGTGGACTGTTGGAGGCTGCTCCACCCTTCCTCCCGGGATTACAGCTACTTTTCAGCAACCCACAACTCTTACTCCCGCATTGACATGCTTCTCACTGATCAGGCGTACCTAGACTCCTTGGTGGGAGCTGACATAGGAACACGCACCCTTTCAGACCATGCCCCCATATCCCTGTCCCTCGCGCCCCTGACTGACGCCAACAGGGCGTGGACGTGGCGCTTGAATGAAAATCTTCTGGACGACGCAGTGGTCGTCCAGAGGGTGACGGAGACGCTGGGGAACTACTTCAGAGAAAATGCCGGGGATGACGTCGCCCCCTCCTCCATTTGGGAGGGCCACAAGGCAGTGGTCCGGGGAGAGCTGATCTCTCAGGGGGCCAGGCTGAACAAGGAGCGCACGGCCAACATGAACCGGCTTCTCAGCAAGCTCCGTCAGGCTGAGCTACTTCACAAGCGCACGCTTTCAGCAGAGACCCTCCGGGAACTCGGTGCCCTTCGGGAGGCCCTGTCCGACATGCTCGAGGCTCAGATTAGGAGACGCCTCCGGTTCTTGTCTCATAAATTTTACGAATTTGGTAACAAATGCGGGCGCATGCTGGGGCGGGCGTTGCGACGGCAGCGGGCGGTCACTCGCATCCCGAAGCTACAGACAGCTCGTGGATCGCTCACCCAACATCCCTCCCGCATCGCGGAAGCGTTCCGGGAATATTATGCCCAACTTTATAACATTACTGACCCTCTGTCGCCGTCCGCGCTGGCTGCCAGACGCGCGCGCATCCTGGACTACCTGGAGGGGTCCGCGACCCCGCAGCTTGCGGGGCAGGCGTCCGCGTCCCTTGAAAAACCTATTACTGCGCTTGAACTAGAGGCGGCGATTAAGGGACTGCCGAAGGGTAAAAGCCCGGGGCCCGACGGTTTTACAAACGCATACTACTCAAAATTTGGCTCTTCCCTCATCTCCCCGATGTGCGCCTATTTCAACGCCCTCGCCACGGGTTCTTCTGTGGCCCGGGACTCCCTCCTCGCGCATATAACTGTTCTTCCCAAAGATGGGAAAGACCTCACCCTGCCCAGTAGCTACCGTCCGATATCGCTCCTGAACACGGACATCAAAATACTGGCTAGAATACTGGCTGACCGGCTGAAACCCCTCCTGCCGTCGGTCGTTCACCCTGACCAGACGGGATTCATTGCGGGTCGGGAGGCGAGGGACAACTCTAACAGGGCGCTGCAGATCATCCACTGGGTAAACTCACAGCCGTCCTGTCCGCCCTGTCTCCTCCTGTCTACGGACGCTGAAAAGGCGTTCGACAGGGTGGATTGGACGTATATGGAGATGGTGTTGCGGCGCCTGGGGTTGGGACCGCGCATGTCCAGCTGGGTGGCGGCATTGTACGCATCGCCTGAAGCGAGGGTCAAGGCGGGAGGCTTCCTGTCGGCCCCTTTCCCGATCCGCAATGGCACGCGCCAGGGGTGTCCGTTGTCCCCGTTGATTTTCGCACTGACCCTGGAGCCTTTCCTTGCCAGGGTCAGGGCGAACCAGGACATTAGTGGGGTCACGGTGGGCCCCACCGAACACAAGCTATCCGCCTACGCGGACGATGTCCTCTTTTACATTACTAAGCCACAGACAACTCTACCGGTCCTCATGTCGGAACTGCGGGACTTTCAGGTTCTCTCGAACTTTAAGATAAATTTCGATAAGTCGGAAATCATGCCCCTTAATGTTCCACAGGAAATGGGAGACTCGCTGCGATCGGCGTTCCCGTTCACCTGGTGTCGCTCTAAACTTAAGTACTTGGGGGTGTTCCTGCCCAGCTGCTGTTCGAATGTTTACGAACATAACTATGCCCCACTACTGACGACGATCCGAAAAGACCTGACCGACTGGACTAAGCTATCTGTGACGTGGATTGGTAGAGTGAACGTACTTAAGATGAATATCTTACCCCGCATCCTGTTTTATTTTCAGATGCTACCTGTGCGCCTGCCCAGGTCCTTTTTCTTGAGCCTCAACAGCTTGTTCATACGCTTCATCTGGGATGGTAAGCAGCCCCGACTGGCTTTCAAGAGTATGCAACGTCCTAAACGTACGGGCGGCTTGGGGATCCCGGCGGTTCGTAGGTACTATGAGGCGGTTGCGTTGCAACGCATCCTCGACTGGCACCACCATGTTAGGGGCAAGCGCTGGGTCCCCATGGAGAAATTCATGGCGGGCAGGAACTTGTCCCATGCGCCATGGTTGTTGCCGCCCGACAGAGGGCTCTCGCCCCTGGCGTCCCCGGCCACCACGCATACCCTACAGGTGTGGGATGAGGTTAATGGGCGCCTCCAGTTGTCCACTCGCATCTCCCCGCTGGCTCCCCTGGGGGGCTACACTTGGTTCCCGCCTGGGGAGGATGTATCCTTCTTCGGGACCTGGGCGCTCGGTGGGGAGATCCGCTGCGGCAGGTTTGTCCAGGAGGGGTCCATTGTGTCGTTGCCTGAACTAAGAGAGCGTTATGGACGCTTCCCTATGGACTTCTGGAGGTATAACCAACTCATTCACTTCCTGCGCCCCCTTCTGGGCGAGGTGCGCTCTCCGACCCAGATGTCGTCGTATGAAAAATTGTGCATATCTAAAGACCCGATCCCTCATGCCATTGCGCTGCTTTATCAACTTCTGTAATCGGGCGGTCCTGTCCCGAGGCCGTCGTTTGTTCGGGAGTGGGAGAGGGACCTGCAGCACACTTTCACGGACCAGCAGCTGGACCACGTGTACCAGCTGACGCACTCCAGCACAGTAGACACTAGAATGCAGGAAAATGGGTATAAGTTGCTCACCCGCTGGTATCGAGTTCCCTCGAGGCTCGCACAGATCTACCCGGGCCAGTCAGACCGCTGTTGGAGGGGCTGTGGGGAGCGGGGCTCCTACCTACACATTTGGTGGGAATGCCCGCTCCTGCGTCCCTTCTGGCTGGATATCCGGGCCCAGATAGCTGCGATCCTGGATGTGGACGTCCCGGACGACCCAAAGCATTTCTTGCTTCACCTTCCCTCCGTCCCCCTGTCGCAGTACAGAAGGAGTGTTTTGCCACACCTTCTGAACGCGGCGCGCCGCTTGGTACCGATTTATTGGAAACAATCGGCGGTGCCAACCCGCGCATCCTGGGTAAAGTTGGTGAATGATATCATGTCGGCGGAGGAATGGATGGCCAAATGTAAAGACAGATATGATAAGTTTTACGCTAAGTGGGCGCTCTGGATACATTATACTACCCCTGACCCATAGAGACCCCTAGCCCAGTTGCATCTGCCTTTGCTAATATTGAGATGTTTGCTTCTTTACTTCACGTTCCACCCGATCCCCCCTTGGTTTTTCTTCCCCACCCAACCCCTCCCCCTTCCCTTCCCCAACCCCTCCCCCTTTCATCCCCCTTCCCCCCTTCCTTTTTTATTTCAGTCCCCGCCATGGCCCTACCCTAGCCTCAGCCTCCTTGCCCTTGCCTCACGCTGGACGGGTGGAGACCACCTTGCTCCCCGCCCACATTACCCTGTAAGTACTTTTTCACTTTGCGCCTAGATCTGTGGCTGCAGTTGTGGGGTGGGGGAGGCGGATGACGGGGAAACTCGTGGGCGGGCCACCGCCCCACCCGTTGGTGCACGCAGCAGTAGCTTCATGTGTTTAAGATTTCAGCAATGATTCTGAGTGCCCCTTCTTTTTGTTTTTTTTGTTCTCCACCTTCCCTTGGACTCATGTGTGTCGTTAACGGATTTCGGGGGTTCCTGTTGCTCCCCCACTTTTGTTTCCATTGTATATCCTGCTTCATTGTTGTATTGTTTCTTGTCCTTTATTTTTCTTAAATAAAGATTATATAAAAAAAAAAAGGATGGATGAGGAGGAGGAGGAGTATAGAACAGGCAGCACCCTCAAAGCTTCAGAAGTATGAGATGAACCCCAAAAACTTGGAAAGGTGGATCTCACACGTACCGACACAGACTATTCCGCAATTTAATTGAGCCCCAAAGGTTTTTATTGAATAGCGGAATAGGAAATATGATCAAAAAAAAGTGTATGTTTTTCACACGTACAGAAGCACACTAGGCCCCAATTACTATTGTTTGTACACCTAAAAGGATGGATGAGGAAGAGGAGGAGGAGGAGTATAGAACAGGCAGCACCCTCAAAGCTTCAGAAGTATGAGATTGTGTTCACTGTACCCCACAAAGATTGTGTTCACTGTACCCCACAAAGATTGCGTTCACTGTACCCCACAAAGGTTTTGTTCACTGCACCCCACAAAGATTGTGTTCACTGTACCCCACAAAGGTTTTGTTCACTGCACCCCACAAAGATTGTGTTCACTGTACCCCACAAAGATTGTGTTCACTGCACCCCAAAAGGATTGTCTTCTCTGCACCCCACAAAGATTGTGTTCACTGTACCCCACAAAGGTTTTGTTCACTGTACCCCACAAAGATTGTGTTCACTGCACTCCAAAAGGATTGTCTTCACTGCACCCCAAAAAGATTGTGTTCACTGTACCCCACAAAGGTTTTGTTCACTGCACCCCACAAAGATTGTGTTCACTGTACCCCCCAAAGATTTTGTTCACTGCACCCCACAAGGATTGTTTGTCTTCACCGCACCCCACAAGGATTGTCTTCACTGCACCCGACAAGGATTGTCTTCACTGCACCCCACAAAGATTTTGTTCACTGCACCCCACAAGGATTGTCTTCACTGCACCCCACAAGGATTGTCTTCACTGCACCCCACAAAGATTGTGTTCACTGTACCCCACAAAGATTGTGTTCACTGCACTCCAAAAGGATTGTCTTCACTGCACCCCACAAAGATTGTGTTCACTGCACCCCACAAAGATTGTGTTCACTGCACCCCACAAAGATTGTGTTCACTGTACCCCCCAAAGATTTTGTTCACTGCACCCCACAAGGATTGTCTTCACTGCACCCCACAAGGATTGTCTTCACTGCACCCCACAAAGATTGTGTTCACTGTACCCCACAACGATTTTGTTCACTGCACCCCACAAAGATTGTGTTCACTGTACCCCACAAAGATTTTGTTCACTGCACTCCAAAAGGATTGTCTTCACTGCACCCCACAAAGATTGTGTTCACTGTACCCCACAAAGGTTTTGTTCACTGCACCCCACAAAGATTGTGTTCACTGTACCCCACAAAGGTTTTGTTCACTGTACCCCACAAAGATTGTGTTCACTGTACCCCACAAAGATTGTGTTCACTGTACCCCACAAAGGTTTTGTTCACTGCACCCTACAAAGATTGTGTTCACTGTACCCCACAAAGGTTGTGTTCACTGCACCCCACAAAGGTTTTGTTCACTGCACCCCACAAAGATTGTGTTCACTGCACCCCACAAAGATTGTGTTCACTGTACCCCACAAAGGTTTTGTTCACTGCACCCCACAAAGATTGTGTTCACTGTACCCCACAAATATTGTGTTCACTGCACTCCAAAAGGATTGTCTTCACTGCACCCCACAAAGATTGTGTTCACTGTACCCCACAAAGGTTTTGTTCACTGCACCCCACAAAGATTGTGTTCACTGTACCCCACAAAGGTTTTGTTCACTGCACCCCACAAAGATTGTGTTCACTGTACCCCCCAAAGATTTTGTTCACTGCACCCCACAAGGATTGTCTTCACTGCACCCCACAAGGATTGTCTTCACTGCACCCCACAAAGATTGTGTTCACTGTACCCCACAAAGATTTTGTTCACTACACCCCACAAAGATTGTGTTCACTGTACCCCACAAAGATTTTGTTCACTGCACTCCAAAAGGATTGTCTTCACTGCACCCCACAAAAATTGTGTTCACTGTACCCCACAAAGGTTTTGTTCACTGCACCCCACAAAGATTGTGTTCACTGTACCCCACAAAGGTTTTGTTCACTGCACCCCACAAAGATTGTGTTCACTGTACCCCATAAAGATTGTGTTCACTGTACCCCACAAAGGTTTTGTTCACTGCACCCCACAAAGATTGTGTTCACTGTACCCCACAAAGGTTGTGTTCACTGCACCCCACAAAGGTTTTGTTCACTGCACCCCACAAAGATTGTGTTCACTGCACCCCACAAAGATTGTGTTCACTGTACCCCACAAAGGTTTTGTTCACTGCACCCCACAAAGATTGTGTTCACTGTACCCCACAAAGATTGTGTTCACTGCACTCCAAAAGGATTGTCTTCACTGCACCCCACAAAGATTGTGTTCACTGTACCCCACAAAGGTTTTGTTCACTGCACCCCACAAAGATTGTGTTCACTGTACCCCACAAAGGTTTTGTTCACTGCACCCCACAAAGATTGTGTTCACTGTACCCCCCAAAGATTTTGTTCACTGCACCCCACAAGGATTGTCTTCACTGCACCCCACAAGGATTGTCTTCACTGCACCCCACAACGATTGTGTTCACTGCACCCCACAAAGGTTTTGTTCACTGCACCCCACAAAGATTGTGTTCACTGTACCCCCCCAAAGATTTTGTTCACTGCACCCCACAAGGATTGTCTTCTCTGCACCCCACAAAGATTGTGTTCACTGTACCCCCCAAAGATTTTGTTCACTGCACCCCACAAGGATTGTCTTCACTGCACCCCACAAGGATTGTCTTCACTGCACCCCACAAAGATTGTGTTCACTGTACCCCCACAAAGGTTTTGTTCACTGCACCCCACAAAGATTTTGTTCACTGCACTCCAAAAGGATTGTGTTCACTGCACCCCAAAAAGATTGTGTTCACTGCAGCCCACACACAGAAAAATGGATGTGGATCACTGACACCTGCCTATCTCCTATCCCACACCACACAGCAATATCGATTGTAATTTGTAGAACACACTTTCCCTAAAATTCAGCAGACTCTGTCCCTAACAGGATTGAGAAGAGATCGTAGATCAGGAGAACTAAGTGCAGACCCCACCCCACACAGCAATATCGATTGTAGTTTGTAGAACACACTGACCCTATAATTCAGCAGACTCTATCCCTAAAATGCCTACAACTCGCCCTGCCTAAACACTCCGACCTGTCCCTCAATTCTATCCGGACACAAATGGTTTTCTCCTGCCTATCTTTCCCTAATCAGCAGCCAGCACGTTGATGTGTGCTCTGTCCCGGATCTAAGCAGCATAATGACGCCGCTGCGGCTGCCTCGAACTTATAAAGACTTGGTCACATGCTTCAGACGGCCAATCACAGCTACTGAGACATTTGCAGGCATGGCTGGGATGGCTTAAGGCACACCAGTTAAACGATTGTTGATTGGCTGTTGAAAGCCCGCCATGAAAAGAGCGCCAAAGCATGCAAAACCCGGAAATAAAACGACCGAACACGGATTTTTACCCGAATATACAGTAAAGTGTCCGTGTTCGTGTTCGGGTAACAAAAATCCAATTATTCGGTACGAACACGAATAATACAGTCCGTGTTCGCTCAACACTAATGCCTACCCATTACCCTAGGTGGAGGAGTCTCCTATGGCACTGGGCCAACCCAAGCATTTCTTGGCTGCCAGATTCTCTTACGATTATCGATAGCAGCTGCTATAGCCGGTAGCGATAATCACTGCCTTCTCCGGGTGGGGAGGGCTTCCCCCGCCCGCCCCCGCCGGGAGCAGACAATTGCTCGGCGGGAGGGATTCCCCTGTCAGCACTGTCTGTGTTAATGGGGGAATCGTGCAAATTTCTTTCCTGCAAATTGTGGTTGCAGCCAACACTACAACTTTTACTGCTGAGGAACAGCTGCGGAGACATTAGGTGTGGCATCTTAAAAATACCAGAACACTGGAAAATACCACAGAGTTTGAGGTGCAACACAAGACTGGCCCTTGCATGAAAGATTGCCCAAAATTGGCAGCAGAGGTGCAAATGCAGAACCATTAGGTGCGGTACCTTCCCAGTGTCAGAGCTCTAGAATACAACAAAAACTCTGAGGTGCAATGCAGCAACAACCCTGCAAAAATAAAATTTGCCCAAATTTAGCAGCTGAGGAGCAGCTGCAGAAACATTAACTGTGGCACTTTGACAATGAGGGAACACCAAATTAGAGCTGTAGAGGCAGCGTGAGAAAGTAGCACTTTGGCCTTTTTGCCTTGGGCCAGTGCTGGGACCAATATTATATTAATACTATACAGGATTTATATAGCGCCAACAGTTTGCGCGGCGCTTTACAATGTAGAGGGGGGCAATACAATAAAGTTCAATACAGAAGGAACAGAAGGGCCCTCATGATCTTCAAACACTAGTGTGTTGTGTCATGTAACCAGCTACCTCATTCACTCTCACCCACTTTGTAAGCCTATGGGGGGGGGGGGGGGCTGTTCACAACTCACAATTATTTGCAGGTGTTGGAAGGGGTACACAGAGTAGTTTGAATCTCAATCCTCAGAGATTAGTGCTGACTGGTAATCCGTCGAGAAGGTAAAGTTGGCCCAATAGAACCAGTGGTTTCAGCATTGTTTCTCTCAGCTGTTCCCAGAGGCAAGCATTTCTTCCATTCGCTGGATTTAATTAATCTTAGAAAACTATAAAACCAATGTTGGAGTTGTGGTTTGCTTCCAACTCAATGGAATGCATGCTTTAGCTGCGTTAAGTATATGGATTAGAAGTGAGCATCTGTATCTCTTAAAGGACATCAGGGCCAGATGCAGCAAAAAAATCACATGATCATTTGGCATCCAAACGTCCGTTAACCTGCAGATGATTTGTTTGACTTCCAAAAAGGCATTCATTTTGGGCAAGACAAAAAAATATGGAGCATGGAGCCCTCTTCCCCCTGGCACCACCAAGGCGAAATGGAGTAACTGCAGGGCTTGCCAAAACTACAGAATTTGGTCAAATCAGTTTTTCAATTCCACGAGTGACAGGGCACAGGTACTGATCCCGAACTGATGGAAGCGAGAGGCTCCCTAAGTACGGTGAGTCCAGATGGACCCTTTCTGTAAACCATTCTGTAAGAATCAGGGGTGACCTGTTACGGGGGTAATAGCGGAGAACGTGGTGGCAGACAGCATTGGATGCCTGTCTTTCTGAAAAAGTTTAAGTGTGGCTCTGATTGCTGGGTGCCCAAGCAATGCTTTCGGATTGTCCTGGAACAGCCACGGCAAACCCCACAAGGGAACCTCTGTAAAAGCCTGTTCCAGCTGCTTCTACTGCTTAGCTGATCCGGCCATACACCATTCCAGAATACAAGTTACATTTGTTGCTTTGTGGTCCTAAACATGATAGAAAGACCTAAAACTCCACAATTTTTGGGGAGCGTTGACAGTGAATATTGCAACCTAATGGAAAAATGACTTGGGGATCCATATTGGTAGAGTTTGGAATAAGTATAATAGGTAAAATGGTAAATATTAAGGACACTATTCCTCCCGCACAACGAAAAGAGTAGAGGACCATTTGGACAGGTCCTTCCGGATCCATATTAAAAGTGGCAGAAAGTTAGGTGCAAAAATATCGCTGATGAGTGGTGTAAGAGATATAGTCAAATATTTCAAACAGGATCGGACCCATCTAAATGTGAAGTGTGTTTGAAAGGGTCGAGACTCAGCATTGGGTACATTAAAATTTGTGATTTTTGCAAATAATCTTAAAATTGAAAAGTCTAATACAGTGCTCAAAAAAATTAAAGGAACACTTTTAAATGAGTACAGCATTAAGTCAAGTAAACTCCCGAGATATTTATCTCTGTAAAAACCTGTTCCATCTGCATCTACCTCTTAGCTGACCCAGCCATACACCATTCCAGAATACAATTTAAATGTGTTGCTTTGTGGTCCTAAACATGACCAAAAGACCTATACCGCCACAATTTTTGGGGAGGGTCTGACAATGGGTCCAAGGATTCTATCCCAATACCTAATGGCATTTAGGGTGCCATGTCTAGCCTGTAGAGGTCTCTGTCCCTCCATGGATATGCCTCCCCAGACCACCACTGACCCAACACCAAACCAGTCATGCTGAACGATGTTGCAGGCAGCATAACGTTCTCCATGGCTTCTCCAGACCCTTTCACATCTGTCACATGTGCTAAGGATGAATCTGCCCTGATCTTTTAAAAGCACAGGGTGCTAGTGGCAGACCTGCCAATTCTGGTATTCAATGGCAAATGCCTAAGGCACGGTCCCCATAGGGTTTGCTGTGTAAGGACTTGTTGGGCCTTCTCTAATTACCAGCAGACAGTCACTCCAGCACTTTACTTGTGAAGACAGCGTTACTTGGGCAAATACTCGGCCGCTGCTGGTAGCAACCACTGCTGTAACTCAGAGGAAATCCTGGACAACGCCCTCAAATGTAGCACTGTTCCCATAGGGCTTGCTGTGTCATGACTTGTTGAGTCTCCTCTGATTACCAGCAGACAGTCACTTAGGGTACAATTCACACATTCATCCTTACTCCCAATGGCTCATTACTCAATAAACAGTCCAGGGGTGTTGGTTTTTAGTATTTATTGTGGAACTTGGATGGACCTCCAAGTTCAGTTCCTATCTAGCTCTTTAGGCCCTCAGGTCGACTATCCGAGGCCACATGGCAACTTCTACAGAGAGGAGGCAGCCGCCCCCTCCCTCTGAGACTCCACTCTCCAGCTGAAGGACCCTGAATGTGCTGAATGTGCTCCTGGCATTTATACAGCATCTCAGTGTGCACAGAGGCACTTTCCTCTGCCAATCACCAGGGCTGTACTAAATGCCTGAGCACTCATTTGTCAGGTTTCCTCTCACTGTCCAATATACCTCCCTATTGGACCAGTGTGAAACACTTCAGACAAACTGAGTTGCACATAAGCAGATCCTTCTCTCTGGTAGGCAGAGAACAATATATATTTACTTGGCAACCCTTCTGGTAAGCAGAAAGGATCCAAAACTATACTCTCTCTCTTTCTAACACCTACCTAGGAGGGCGCTACATCCACCCCCCCCTCCCCACCACCAAACTGAGCCATGTCCTCACTGGCTCTGGGCATCTGCCCCTACAACAATACCTATACAAAATTGTACACTTATCCCACAGTGTCTCACAAACTTGGAAAGGGGAAAAGGGCGATAACATATGTACAGGGCCATGGGGCATACTCCATATGTGGCCAGTGGATACAATAAATTAAGTGAAAGCTTATATATCTCTGCTGTACAATATTTACACATAGGAATGTACCAGGTGCATTTAGACGAATGCACCCCCCGCCAAACAAAAATCTGTCTGACAGGTAAAGGTTAGACATCCTAACTGACTATGCTACAAGTAACATTTGTACATATATACAAAATGGACAGTGACCAGCCTTTCTAAGGCCTGAAGATCATCCGCAACCCAAGGAATGGGTGAGCACATACAGTATCTCACAAAAGTGAGTACAACCCTCAAATTTTTTATTATATCTTTTCATGTGACAACACTGAAGAAATTACACTTTGCTACAATGTAAAGTAGTGAGCGTACAGCTTGTATAGCAGTGTACATTTGCTGTCCTTCAAAACAACTCAACACACAGCCAATAATGTCTAAACCGCTGGCAACAAAAGTGAGTACACCCCTAAGTGAAAATGTCCATATTGGGCCCAATTAGCCATTTTTCTTCCCCGATGTCATGTGACTCGTTAGTGTTACAAGGTCCCAGGTGTGAATGGGGAGCAGGTGTGTTAAATTTTGTTTTATCACTCTCACTCTCTCATACTGGTCATTGAAAGTTCAACATGGCACCTCATGGCAAAGAACACTCTGAGGATCTGAAAAAAAGAATTGTTGCTCTACATAAAGATGGCCTAGGCTATAAAAAGATTGCCAAGACCCTGAAACTGAGCTGCAGCACAGTGACCAAGACCATACAGCGGTTTAACAGGACAGGTTCCACTCAGAACATGCCTCGCCATGGTCGACCAAAGAAGTTGAGTGCACGTGCTCAGTGTCATATCCAGAGGTTGTCTTTGGGGAATAGATGTAATAGGCTACTGCCAGCACTGGTGCAGAGGTTGAAGAGATAGGGGTCAGCCTCTCAGTGCTCAGAACACTGCATCTAATTGGTCTGCATAACTGTTGTCCCAGAAGGAAGCCTCTTCTAAAAATGATGCACAAGAAAGCCCGCAAACAGTTTGCTGAAGACAAGCAGACTAAGGACATGGATTACTGGGAACCATATCCTGTGGTCTGATGAGACCAAGATAAACTTATTTGGTTCAGATGGTGTCAAGCGTGTGTGGCGGCAACCAGATGAGGAGTAGAAAGACAAGTGTGTCTTGTCTACAGTCAAGCATGGCGATGGGAGTATCATGGTCTGGGGCTGCATGAGTTCATTGAGGGAACCATGAATGCCAACATGTACTGTGACATACTGAAGCAGAGTATGATCCCCTCCCTTCAGAGACTGGGCCGTAGGGCAGTATTGCAACATGATAATGACCATAAACGACCCCAAACACACCTCCAAGATGACCACTGCCTTGCTAAAGAAGCTGGCCAAGCATGTCTCTAGACCTAAACACTATTGAGAATCTGTTGGGCATCCTCAATCGGAAGTTGGAGGAGCGCAAGGTCTGTAACATCCATCAGCTCTGTGATGTCATCATGGAGGAGTGGAAGAGGACTCCAGTGGCAACCTGTGAAGCTCTTGTGAACTCCATGCTCAAGAGGGTTAAGGCAGTGCTAGAAAAAAATGGTGGCCACACAAAATATTGACACTTTGGGCCCAATTTGGACATTTCCACTTAGGGATGTACTCACTTTTGTTGCCAGCAGTTTAGACATTAATGGCTGCCTGTTTAGTCGTTTTGAGGGGACAGAAAATTTACACTGTTATACAAGCTGTATACTCACTACTTTACATTGTAGTAAAGTGTCATTTCTTCAGTGTTGTCACATGAAAAGATATAATAAAATATTGACAAAAATGTAAGGGATGTACTCACTTTTGTTAGATACTGTAGCAACGTATGCATCCTACATACTTACAGTGAGACTGTCCTCCCTATAGAGGCAACCTTCTCACCTGCAGACTCTCTAACTAAAACATTCCCGTAGAGATTTCTGATGCTTCCGGCCCCCTAAGGGCACGCTTGACTCATCGTTCTGTTGTGCACCTGTAATAGACAAAAACAGAACAACTCCTGCCAATCTGACTAACACATTTGCACTGGTTCCATACAGGAACCATTTGACTAGCAACAGGCACAGTACCTCTAAGTTACTAGGGCACTGACTCTTTCATATCCTAGTCAGAGCCACAAATTAGGATGAAGAAATGCGGAGTCCACCCAACTGGTGTTTAGTGTCCTTCTCTCTGTAACACAGAGGCAACACATCTCCTAGCAGCAAGCTACTATTGCTGGAGCCTGTGGGTGTCTGTAAGAACTCTCCAAGGGATCTTTCACTCTGGCATCCCTCTCTCTGAAGAGGCAATGAGTCACTACCCTTCTCTTACAAGGTAGCAACTGGTGCAAAGTTTCCTTCAACATCATTCTGGCCCACTGGTCCAAGGATCTTCGCAAAGTGTCCTATAAACAAAGTATTCTCGCAAAGTGTTCTTTTCTCTGTACTTCATTATCCTGGCCCACTGGTCCAAAGGATCTTCGCAAAGTGTCCTTTAAACAAAGTATCTCCGCAAAGTGTGCTTTCTCAGTGCTTTAGCAACAGTAGTGGCCCTAGGCCAAAATGGGTCTTCACAAAGTGTCCTTTAGCAGGATGTCTCTGTGAACTAGGGGTTTACCCCCTCCAGGTAGCAGCCCCTGGTTTTAACAGGAGACGTTCTTTGTGGCAAAGGTTCTTTCTCCCAGGTGAAGAAGCTGTGGCAGTTTCGCTGATCCACATCTTCTTTTGCAAGGATACAAGGGAAGGGGGATTTGGGAATAGGGCTCCTAGCCCTAACAGCAACTTTAGTATCAAAGAGACTCTTCAGGAATACTAACCCCTTTGTAACTCTTTTCAGCTGAAACAAGAACTCGGCACACCTCAATAGTAGTGATCAGGATGAAGCATGCGGACGATTCCGTATACTGATGGCCAAGGCTTGATCTTTTCCATATGGGCAGTGGACCTCCACTCAGTCAATGTAGATTGACCACACCAGATTCTATTTGGCCTTGATTAATAGGAAGGTGTTCCATAATTGAGGCTTAAACTGGTTCCTATGTGGCTTGGGGACATACATGAAGTCCCAAACGGCTTCTTTACACCAGGCCCCTCTCTTGCGCTCAATTTCCTCCATTATCTCCCGGGCAACATTTGGATAATCGTATCCGTACTCCATGGTCATTTTCCTCTGGACAAGGTGTTGAAAACATGAGAACCTTGGGAGTTTTTGCCTGTCTCCTCTCCAAGGTGGGGGTCTAAAGGGTCTCCACTAATGATGAGCCGAACACCCCCCGGTTCTTCGATTCGCACCAGAACACAGCAAATAGAGGAAAAGTTTGTTTGAATAAACGAACCCCATTGAAGTCAATAGGATTCGAACCTCGAAAATCAAATAGCCTCATTTTGAAGACTTAAATGCAAGTCATTGCCCCAAAAAAGTGTATGGGGGTCCGGGTCCTGACCTGGGGAACATGTATCAATGAAAAAAAAGTTTTTAAAAACGATAATTTTTAAAGGAGCACTGATTTACTGACTTTAATGAGGCTTAAAGTGAAACTATAAAAATTAAAATTCCTTCAAATATCATGATTGGGGGGGTCTCCTGAATGTGCCTCTACGATGTACGTAGCCTGCTGCAGCTATACTAACACTTCTAAAGCAAAAAATACCATATACAAATATACATACAAGTTTCAAATTGCATGTACTTGTCATACAGGTGCAGAAAAATTGGGCCTTTGCGGAATGTGGTGCCTGAACACCGTAACCAAGGCCTCGCAGTTACTCTTGCTGGGTGCAGGAATGGGACCTGCTGGTAAGAATTCCATGCAAAATTGAAATCGCATGTGCTATACAAGTAACAAAAATTGGGCCTTTGCGGAAGGTGGTGCCTGAACACTGTAACCAAGGCCTCACAGTTACTCTTGCTGGGTGCCGGAACGGGACATGCTGGTAAGAATTCCATACAAATTTGAAATTGTATGTGCTATACAAGTGCCAAAAGTTGGGCCTTTGCCGTTTGTGGTGCCTGAACACCGTAACCAAGGCCTCCCAGTTACTCTTGCTGGGTGCAGGAACGGGACTTGCTGGTAAGAATTCCATACAAATTTGAAATTGCATGTGCTATACAAGTGCCAAAAATTGGGCCTTTGCCGTTTGTGGTGCCTGAACACCGTAACCAAGGCCTCGCAGTTACTCTTGCTGGGTGCAGGAATGGGACCTGCTGGTAAGAATTCTGTGCAAATTTGAAATCACATGTGCTATACAAGTGCCAAAAATTGGGCCTTTGCCGTTTGTGGTGCCTGAACACCGTAACCAAGGCTTTGCAGTTACTCTTGCTATGTGCAGGAACGGGACCTGCTGGTAAGAATTCAATGCAAATTTGAAATCGCATGTGCTACACAGGTGCAAAAAATTGGGCCTTTGGTGTTGGTGGTGCCTGAACTCCATAACCCCTCACAGTTAGCAGGGCACAGGGACAGGGCTTGCTGTTAAAAATTACATACGACATTTAAATTGTATGCACCAAGTGCAAAACAATTAGGCCTTGGGTTGGTAGTGACCTAAACCAAAAACATTGTTGGAAGCTAGCAGAATCAAGGTAGAGGAATAGAATAGGCAGCATATGCAGTCTTCATGGGATGGCAGACCCCTAGCAAATTCAATCTGTTACATCAGCATCAGGGGCGTGATAGCTCTTGTTGATCCAGGACTGGTTAATTTTGATGAAAGTCAGCTGATCAACAGAGTCTGCGGACAGACGCACTCTTTTGTCCGTCACAAAACCTCCAGCAGCACTGAACATCCGTTCCGAAAGCACGCTGGAAGCAGGACAGGCCAGTAGCTCCATTGCATATTGAGCAAGTTCTGGCCAGTGGTCCATCCTCAAGAACCAGTAAGACAGTGGATGCGCAGCTGGAAAAGTCTCCAAGTCTGCTCTTGCGCCTAGATAATCATGCACCATATGATGGAGATGCTGGTGATTGTTGCTTAAAACCTAACAGCCCTGGGTGCTGCTGAGGACATAAGAACTGTTTAAAGGCATCGGTCAGCCGGTCCCCTTCTCCACCGCTCCTCCTTTGGCTGAACGATGCCTCAGAAACACGTCCGGAGAATGTTGACCTCCCAGTGTCTGGAAAGGCAGTAGACAAATTTATTTTCAAGGCCTCCTCAAGATGTTTCATCCTCTGCTCCCTCAGTGAAGGCAGGATGAGCTCTGCAACTTTACCCTTGTAACGTGGATCAAGAAGGGTTGCCAACCAGTAATTATTCCTCTCCTTGATAGCACGCATCCTCGGGGCCTTTCGCAGGCTTTGCAGAATCAGGGAGCCCATGTAACGTAAGTTGGAGGAGGCATGAGCTTCTGAGTCCTCTGGGTCACTAAGGATGACATTGTCAGCAGGAGCAACCTCTCCCCAACCTTGTACAACTCCTGGGGTTTCTGGGGAATCAAAACCATCCCTTGAAGACTGCTGTATGCTATCCTCTTCCTCTACATCCATGCTGCCGAAATCCTCATCCTCCTCCTCCTCTTTCTCCTGTGTGTTTTGTGGCTCTGCAGGAATGATATCTGCATAAAGGGGGCCTTGTGAGGAAAAGGACGTCCTCCTATTCCTGCCGCTGTTCTGCCTCAAGTGCCCTGTCCATGATTCCAAGCAGCGTGTGCTTTAGCAGATAGACTAACGGGATATTGTCACTGCATGCATCGTCCCAGCTTAGAATCCTTGTGGCCTCCTCAAATGGTGACAGGACGATGCATGCATCCTTAATCAAAAGCCACTGGCGTGGCGAAAAAAAGCCAAGCTCCCCTGACCCTGTCCTTTTGCCATACTCACACAGGTACTCATTGGTGGCCCTCTGCTGCATGTGCAGCTGCTGCAGCATTGCCAACGTTAAGTTCCACCTGGTGGGCGTGTCACAAATGAGGCGGTTGGTGGGCAGGTTGAATTCCCCTTGAATGACAGATGAGCGAGCACTGGCATTGAACAAATGGTGGAAATGGCCACAGACTTTTTTTGGCCTGCCTCAGGAGATTTTGGAAGCCTGGGTATCTGCTCAAGAAATGCTGCACCACCAGATTCAGAACATGTGCCAAGCATGGAACAATTGTCAAGTGTCCCTGTCAGAGGGCGGAGAGAAGGTTGGTGCCATTGTCGCATACAACCATTCCTGGCTCAAGCTGTTGTGGCGTCGACCATCTCTGAGCCTGCCCCTGCAGAGCTGATAGAATCTCTGCATGGTTGTGACTACTATCCCCCTAGACAGACCAACTGAAGCACCGCGTGGCCTCTTTTAGCCTGACTGCTTGTGTAGCCCCTTGAACGCTTACGGAGCACTGCTGCTGCAGAGGAGAATTGAGCAGAATAGGACATGGAGGAGGAGGAGGTGGTGGAGTAGCCAGATGTGGCAGAACCAGCACCAGATTTTTGGAGGCGTGGTGACAAAACAAGCTGCAACACCGAACCCTGTCCTGCATCCTTCCCAGCTGCCAGCAAAGTTACCCAGTGCGCCGTGAAAGAAATGTAATGTCCCTGTCCATGCCTGCTGCACCAAGAGTCAGCAGTAATGTGCACCTTCCTGCTGACTGCTTTGTCCAACGAGGCCAAGACACTACCTTCCACATGACAGTAGAGAGCCAAAATGGCCTTACGCAAAAAGATATGCCTTTTTGGGACCTGCCACTGTGGTGCAGCACATTACCCATATTCGCGAAAGGGAGCCAAGTCTACCAGCTGAAAAGGCAGTAACTGTAATGCTAGCAATTTGGCCAAGCTAGCATTAAGACGCTGAGCATGTGGATGGCTGGGACAGTATTTCTTTCTACGGTTCAAATACTGGAGTAGTGAAATTTGCCTACTGCTCAAATCAAGTGGTGGTGTACTACTAGCAGATTGGGTGCAAGTCTCTGTGCCATTCATTGCTATACCATCATCCCTCTCAATGCTGGTATTTGAGAAGGCATGAGGTATAGTAGGGTTAGAGATCGCAGATGAGGAGCAAGATGATGTATGCTTGTTTTGATCTGGTGCCTCTTTCAGGTGCTGTTGCCAACCGACTGCATGGCAGGTCGTCAAATGCCTTGTCAAGCATATGGTGCCCAAGCAGCTGGTGTTCTGGCCACGCTTGATCCGCTTTAGACAGATGTTGCAAACAGCAACGCTGTGGTCTACTGCACAGATGCTGAAAAAAACCCACACTAATGAACTTTTTGGAGTCCGCTGGGATTTTTCAGCACCTTGCACCTGTGGAGCTCTGTGCTGTGACGCAATAGGTTGGCTACTGCTATGGTGGCCCCTGAAGCACATCCTGCCTCGTTGGAGTTGTTCGCACCCCCCCCCCCCTCCTCCTCCTCCTCCTCCATCCTGTCAAGCACCCAAGTACAGTCAGTGACCTCATCATCACCTCCCTCCTCATCACTGGAGCAAACTTGGCAATATGCTTCAGCTGTGGCAACATGACTGCTGGTTTCTTGTCCGTCATTGTCACCCCCCTCTCTCTAGGCTCACGTTATTCCCTTCATCAACCTGGGAACCAACATCACAGCTTTCAGATTGCTGCGCATCCTCCAGGAGCATGTCAATGACACTATGATGGAATAGTTCAGGTGACTCCTCCGTGATGGTGGGGCAACTAAAGGAGTAGCTGTGGAGAAGGAGACTGTTGAACGGGCCCCTTTGGCAGCTGCGGTGAAAGGCAAACTACTGGGTGCTGGGGTGTTAGAGGAAGAGGAGGATGAGGAGGATGAGGATGGCTTATTGATCCACTCCACCAACTCTTCCACATGTTGTGGATGAATAGCATGAGCAGCACCGTAAATAAAGGACGGGCGTACCCTGCACTTTTCACAATGGACACAGAGGCTGCTTGCCCACTTTTCGTGGCCTGTGAGCGTCGGCCTCTCTTTGTCTGCCTTTCAGGCATGCTGTTGATAAAGATTAATATAGGGTATACGCAACTAACTAATAGATACTCAATGACCTGATATGATGTAATTGATAGCCCTATAGATGAGCTGTGGTGGTTATAGAGGTACACAAGTGACCGATTATCAATACTCTCACTGATATCTGTTACATAGTTACATAGTTACATAGTAGGCGAGGTTGAATAAAGACAATAGTCCATCCAGTTCAACCTGTGTAGGTGTGTGTGACTGTAATCATCTAACATAGCCCTCAATCTCCTGATCCTTGAGATGTAAGTCTAAGAGTCTTTTGAAAGTCACCATACTACCCGCAGAAACCACCTCTTGTGGTAGACAATTCCACAATCTTGTAGCCCTAACAGTAAAGAACCCCCCACGTTGCCTGAGGTTAAAACGCTTCTCCTCTAATCGCATTGTATGTCCTCGAGTCCTCATGCAATTCCTTCGAATGAACAGCTTTTCTTCTAAGCTGAGATCCCCATTAAGATATTTATAAATTGCTATCATGTCCCCTCTCAGACGTCTTTTCTCCAGGGAAAATAAATCGAGCGATTGCAGCCGCTCTTCATAGGTAAGGTCCTCCAACCCCCTAATCAGTTTAGTTGCCCTTCTCTGGACTTTCTCCAGCTCCAACACATCCCTCCTGAGGACTGGCGACCAGAACTGGACAGAATACTCCAGATGCGGTCGGACCAGAGTTTTATAAAGTGGAAGGATTATAGTCTTATCTCTGGAATACATCCCTTTCTTTATGCATGCTAATATTCTGTTGGCTTTGGAAGCTGCCGCTTGGCATTGCATGCTGTTGCCTAATCTATCATCAACTAAGACTCCCAAATCTTTCTCCATTTTTGATTCCCCCAAGGGTTCCCCTCCTAACGTGTATTGTGTTTTTATGTTTTTGGTCCCCAAGTGCAAAACCTTACACTTCTCCACATTAAACCTCATTTGCCATGTCGTTGCCCACTCCGTAATTTTGTCCAGGTCATTCTGTAGGATATCTGCTTCATGCTGTGCAGTTATTGCCCTGGCCAATTTTGTGTCATCTGCAAAAACTGATAACGAACTACTGATCCCTTCCTCAATGCTGTTTATGAATAAATTGAACAAGGTTGGTCCCAGGACTGAGCCCTGGGGCACCCCGCTTACTACCTCAGACCAGTCTGAGTATGCGCTGTTTATTACTACCCTTTGGACACGGCCTTTTAGCCAATTCCGTATCCAAGAGCAAACCCTGCTGTCGATACCTGCAGACCTTATTTTATAAATTAAGCGCTTGTGGGGAACTGTATCAAACGCCTTAGCGAAATCCAAGTACACCACATCCACTGGTCTCCCCCTATCTAGCTCACAGCTCACTTCCTCGTAGAATGCTAAGAGATTGGTTTGACAAGAACGCCCATTTGTAAACCCGTGCTGGTTACTACTGATGATGTTGTTGTCTTTAGCATACTCTACGATATAGTCCCTTATCATCCCCTCCAAAAGTTTACATATTATTGATGTCAGACTGACAGGCCTATAATTTCCCGGGATATGTCTCTGGCCCTTTTTGAATATCGGAATCACGTTAGCCTTCCTCCAATCCCCTGGTACATCTCCTGTCCTAATACTGTCAGCAAAGATCAGGAACAGTGGTCTAGATATAACCATACTGAGTTCCTTGAGCACTCTCGGATGTACGCCATCCGGGCCTGGTGATTTGTTTGTGTTAAGTTTATCCAGTCTTTCCCTGATTTCCCCCTCTGTTAGCCATAGTGGCAAGTCCTGTGTATTACTACTAACCATACAGTCATGGTCAGTGTACCCTTCCTTTTCCTGCGTAAAGACTGACGAGAAAAAAGAATTCAGCACGGTTGCTTTTTCAGTGTCCTCTGTAACCATCCTCCCATCATCGTTAATTATGTGTGCAATATGCTCTGCCCTAGTTTTTTTGCTGTTGATATATTTAAAGAATTTCTTTGGGTTTTTTTTACTATCCTCCGCTATTTGTCTCTCAAAGTTGATTTTAGCCATCTTGATTTCGTGTTTACACTTCTTATTTTCCTCCTTGTATTGCTGGAAGGCCGATACTGTGCCCTCTGATTTATATTTCTTGAAGGCCAATTTTTTTCCCCTAATAAGTTTTTTAACGCTACGGTTTAGCCAGCCAGGTTTGGCTTTGTCTCTTCTAAATTTATTCCCCATAGGAATGCACTGCAAGATGCCTTTGCTTAATATTGTTCTAAAGCATTCCCATTTTTCCTCTGTGGTCAGTGATCCCAGGGTTTGGTCCCAGTTTACCCTTTCCATCAATGAGTACAATTTTGGAAAGTCTGCCCTTCTGAAGTTTAGGGTTCTTATGTTCCCCACTTGCCTTTTTATATTGTTATTTATACTAAATGTGATCATCCTGTGATCGCTAGAGCCCAGGTTGTCCTGGACTCCTACCTCCGAGATTATGTCTGGGTCATTAGTGATCAATAGATCCAGGATAGCATTCTCTCTAGTAGGGGAATCCACAAACTGCGACATGTAGTTATCCTGTAAGGTTTCCGTGAATAGCCGGGCCTTATGCGAGTGTGCAGTCCCCTCTTCCCAGTCAATGTCGGGATAATTGAAGTCCCCCAATATGATGACTGATCCTAGTTTTGCCGCTTTACCTATTAGTGCTAAAAATTCCAGCTCTACCTCCTCCCCTTGGTTAGGTGGCCTATAGCAAACCCCCACAACTACTTTTCCCTTATCTTCTTCCCTATCGAGTTCAACCCACACAGATTCTAAATCCATGCTCATCCCATCCGTAATGTCACTCCTTTCTAGCACCTTTATATTGTTCTTGACATAGAGACATACCCCTCCCCCTCTTTTACCAACCCTGTCCTTCCGGTACACCGAATACCCTTGGATATTGGCCAGCCAGTCATGTGAGGGGTGGAACCAAGTCTCCGCTATTCCCACAAGGTCTATGTCTTCCTCATGTACTAACATTTCCAACTCATCCATCTTATTAGCTAGGCTCCTGGCATTAGCATATACCCCTCTTAGTTTTACGGAAGTTAAACGTGATTGGCGGTTTTGTTTATTTCTGTTTGGTCTGCTGTTCTCCCGCACAGACCCGCCAATTGATGTTGTTGACCTACTGTCGCTGTTGACCCTACAACTGCCTTCAGTCCTCTGCTCCCTCCTGACTGATTCTACTTCTGAGCCCTCCCCCCCGTCTCCTAGTTTAAAAGCCCCTCCAACTCGGTGGCCATCTTTCTCCCCAAAAGAGCTGTACCGTCCCCATTAAGGTGCAGCCCATCCTTACTAAAGAGCCGGTAGCCGACTGAGAAGTCAGCCCAGTTCTCCAGGAACCCAAACCCCTCCTTCCTACACCAATTCCTCAGCCACTTGTTAACTTCCCTAAGCTCCTTCTGCCTCTCCTGTGTGGCTCGAGGTACAGGCAGTATTTCAGAGAAAACCACCTTGGAGGTCCTTTTCCTCAATCTATTACCTAAGTCCCTGAAATCGTTCTTAAGGATCCTCCACCTACCTTTAACTTTGTCATTAGTGCCCACATGCACCATGACCGCTGGGTCATCCCCAGCCCCGCCCAACAATCTGTCTGCCAGATCTGCGATGTGCCGAACTCGGGCGCCCGGTAAACAACAAACTGTTCGGTTCACGAGATCTTTTTTACAGATTTCCCTCTCTGTCCTCTTGATAATTGAGTCCCCAACTACCACAACCTGTCTAACCTTTCCTGCGTTACGGCCCCCCTTCTTCCTGGAGCCGTCCCTCCCCTGGCAGCTGGGGGAGGGCGCATGCTCCAGCTCTGCCACCCCTGAGTTGATATCCCCCTCAACCTGCAACTCAGCAAACATGTTAGGGTGTACCAACTCAGGACTGGCCTCCCTGACTCTCCTCCCCCTAACATTCCTAACAGTCACCCAGCTGCGTACCTCTGCTGCTTGCGTCTCCTCTATTCCTCCCTCCTCTATGCTGACCCCTGCCAGCGCCTGCTGGGTAATGTCCAAGCTCCTTTTCAGGTTGTAGATGCCACGCAGTCTTGTCACTGTGTTCTCTAGATCCACAATGTGGGCTTCCAGAGCAACAAGTCGCTCACATCTTGCACAGCAGTATTCGTCCTCGATTGTTTCATCAAGGAACGCATACATGCCGCAAGAAGTGCACTGAGTGGCATCCCCAATCCTGTCGGACATTATTACCCACTACTCTATGGGGATAATATTAACGACCTGCTCTTCCTTACCTACACTACCTCTAACTTCCCTGGTACAAAACCTGGGGTACCCACCAGTCGCTAATACCCTCACCAGTCACTAGATACTCACCAGTCGCAAGGATCCTCACCAGTCGCAAGGATCCTCACCAGTCGCAAGATACTCACCAGTCGCAAGATACTCACCAGTCGCAAGATACTCACCAGTCGCAAGATACTCACCAGTCGCAAGGATACTCACCAGTCGCAAAGATACTCACCAGTCGCAAAGATACTCACCAGTCGCAAGCTACTTCACCAGTCGCAAGGATACTCACCAGTCGCAAGGATACTCACCAGTCGCAAGGATACTCACCAGTCGCAAGATACTCACCAGTCGCAAAGATACTCACCCGTCGCAAAGATACTCACCAGTCGCAAAGATACTCACCAGTCGCAAAGATACTCACCAGTCGCAAAGATACTCACCAGTCGCAAGGACACTCACCAGTCGCAAAGATACTTCCAGTCGCAAAGCTACTCACCAGTCGCAATGATACTCACCAGTCGCAAAGATACTCACCAGTCGCAAAGATACTCACCAGTCGCAAAGATACTCACCAGTCGCAAGGATACTCACCAGTCGCAAGGATACTCACCAGTCGCAAGGACACTCACCAGTCGCAAAGATACTCACCAGTCGCAAAGATACTCACCAGTCGCAAAGATACTCACCAGTCGCAAGTTACTTCACCAGTCGCAAGGATACTCACCAGTGCAAGGATATTCACCAGTTGCAAGGATACTCACCAGTTGCACGGATACTCACCCGTCACAAGGTACTCACCAGTCGCAAGGATACTCACCAGTCGCAAGGATACTCACCAGTCGCAAGGATACTCACCAGTCGCAAAGATACTCACCAGTCGCAAAGATACTCACCAGTCGCAAGGACACTCACCAGTCGCAAAGCTACTCACCAGTCGCAAATCTATATATAGTTATAGTTGTAATCTATAATCCTATAGATGGATGATCTGTGATCCCTATAGAAAGATCGACAACTGAGCAATGGTTACTGTGGCTGATAGCTGCAGTGATCTCTATTCCTACAGGTCTGTGATCCCTATAGCAAGATCCACAACTGAGCAAAGGGTATTGTGGCTGATTTCTGCAGTGATCTCTATTCCTACAGGTCTGTGAATAATATAGAATGTTGCAGAAACTGACCGATGAACAATACTGTAACTGGTATCTGATGTAAAGAAAGACAGCTCTCCCTACCTCACACAGGAACCTTGGCCTTCCCTACACTGCTACTCCCTCACTGGCGCTATACTGTCTGATATGATGTAAAGAAATCCATCTCTCCCAAACTCACACAGGAACCTGTCCATCCCTACACTGCTAGGAATGTCTCTCTGCACTGTCTGACTTAAAAAAAAAAATGACTCTCTCCCTGCCTGAATTGCATGCCTGTCCCTGTCTGATAGCCCACACAATGGCACTACACGCTGCCTCTGCGCGAGCAGCCTTTATGTAGTGTTGGGCGTGTACCTGGCCCCTGAGCCATGATTGGCTAAAGGCAGCCTGCCTTTAATCCAATCATGGCAGAGGTCATTTGATTGGCCAAAGCATGAGGTCAGGGTGCATGCTTTGGCCAATCACATAACGCGCTGCGCGTGCGGTGCACGTGCAGTGCATTATGGGAAACTCTAATTTCCCACGAAGAAGCACATTTGTTCGTCATTCGACGACCGATTGAATTGGCGATGTTCGAGTCAAACTTACCTTCGACTCAAACTTGAGGCTCATCCCTTGTCTCCGCTTTATGGATCAGATGAGAATATGCATCATTCTGTGCCCGAGCCCGGGCATAGGTGCAAGGTGGGGATAGATCTGGGACCCTAGTGGCATAGGCCTCACAGAACCCCAAGTTCCTTCACTGAGGGACCTGAAACTGGCAGGATTCTTCTTCCTTCAGTTCCCCAGTCCCACTCAGCCTCTACTTCTGATCCCCAGTCATAGATTCCCTCTTCCAGGGACCCGTAGCGATACTGGAAACTAAGTGACCCCACATCAATGGCCCCATACCTCCCCTTCACTGGACGTACTGGAGGACTTCAATATCTGGGCCCATTGACTGCCCTCTGCCTCTTTAAGAGCTGGACTACTTGCTGCTGTAACTGCTACCAAGGCACCTTGCAACTGCTGCTCAGCTCTGACAACTTGTGCGCATTGCACCTCTAAGATTTGGGTCTCCTTGGTTTGGCAGATGGTTGTGCTGGTCCCAGCCCCAGCGGTACGCTCGGCACTCCCGGTTCTCTCAAAAAAGGGATAGCCACTATGGGTGTCAGCAGTTCTGAAGTGGTTTGCACTTCCCAGTTCAGATACAATCTTCTGGGCTGGCAATCACTCCTCTCTAGCTTCAGCAGCATGTCACCGCAGTGCCCACACTGACCCCATGCTTGCAGCGGCATGGACATATTCAGGCATCTGCTACATACTAGTCCAAGATGCTCCGTGTCCCCTCCACTGCACAAGGCCAGAATTCCCTTGGGCTCAATCGGAGCCCTGTGTCCAACAGGGTCAGATTCTGCCATTCAGTCCGCTCTGCAGGATCTCCGCCAACACATGGGATAGCCACTGCGCTCACTCCGGCATCCGCCATCACACGTGTCCATGGGCGTCCGCAGAACTTTTTTCAGGGGGGGGGGCATCATTTTAAGGTCACCCATTCTGTGCCCCTTTTAAAGCACAAGTGCTTGTGCTGTGTAATCCCCCACCCCCCGTATCACCTTAAAATACCTGGCTGATCCTGCCTGGCTATGTCCTTCCCTCCGTTTACGTACCTCCATCACCTGCAGCCCTCCTGTTCTCCTCTGTCCTCTCTTCCCCCTCTCTCCCTGCCGGTCTGCTCCTCTCTCAATGCCCCCCTCCCCCTTCTCCCCCTGCTGCTGTAGTTTCATTTAAAGTTTCCTATCCTGTCTACAGTCTGTTTAATAATCCTGTGTGCCCCTGTGTCTGTGTTTTATAAAAATAAGCCATTCTTTACAAGTTTTCAGAGTGCCGATCGGTGCTCACGTGACCCACCGCCTCTCTCCTTCTCTCCTCCTCCCCTCCCAATTGACGACAGGAATCCTCAGCCCCACCGACTGCAGGCGGCTGTCAGATAGGGAGAGGAGAGAGCCGACGGGTCAAATGAGCGGTACTCGACGCACTAAAAACTGGTAAAGAAAGCCTTATTTTTTTAAAACGCATACACAGGAGCACACAGGATTATTAAACAGAACAGACAGGGTGGTATAAAGTGGCTTAACAATCACTTTAAAGGGGCAGTTGAGATTCCAGGGGGGGGGGGGGGAATTTGCCCCTCCTTGCCCCTACCTGCAGACGCCCATGCACGTGTCTGCTCTTCAGCTACACCCGATGGTAGAAGTGACATCTCAGCTCCCTTAAGATTGGCAGCCCGCGGATGGCGAATCCGCCCACAGCCCCAGACTAGCTGACTCTTCAGCGGTGGCTCCTCCTGCAAGGCAGATCTCTTTGGCACGCTCTCTCCCGTGTCGTGCAGTAACCCCTTCATCATTGCTATAACGTTTCTCAGCCTGCACGAATGGTACTGCATTGCAGATTGTGTTCCCTGCCACAGATACACATACATCTGCTTCTTCTGTCTGTACTTGAGCTTCAGTTGCACTTCTCCATTCACAAGCCAACCAAACTCCCTCACTGCTGCTAGCAATTGTTCCGCTGTAACCAGCTGTACTGCAGACATTTTCTTCCACAGCACATGTACACACACAACCCCTGACGTGCCGATCCCTGCATCCCAGGTCAATCTTGACCACAACTTAAAAGCCCACTTGCACAGGCTACTATAAGGCAGACATGATTTTCTCCTACAATAAAGTATATCCTTTCTCCATTGACCCTCCAGCACTTTACTTGTGAAGACAGTGTTACTTGGGCAAATACTCGGCCGCTGCTGGTAACAACCACCGCTGTCACTCAGAGGAAATCTTGGACGATGCCCTAAAATGTAGCACTGTCCTCGTAGGGCTTGCTGTGTCATCACTTGTTGGGCCTCCTCTGATTACCAGCAGACAGTCACTTAGGATACAGTTCACACATTCATCCTTACTCCCAATGGCTTGTTACTTAATAAACAGTCCAGGGGTGTTGGTTTTTAGTATTTATTGTGGAACTTGGATGGGAGAATAGAAAAGTGGGATACTTCAAATGGAACTATAAACAGTTGATAAGGACAACTCTCACTTGACCTCACCAGGTTGCTTGTGAAAGCAGTCACACTGCTTGACCATACTGCCATGTGTCAAGCTGGAGTCCTCTTCCACTCCTCCATGACGACAAGGTGGTTTTCTCTGAAATACTGCCTGTACCTTGAGCCACACAGGAGAGGCAGAAGGAGATTAGGGAACTTAACGAGTGGCTGAGGAATTGGTGTAGGAAGGAGGGGTTTGGGTTCCTGGAGAACTGGGCTGACTTCTCAATCGGCTACCGGCTCTTTAGTAAGGATGGGCTGCACCTTAACGGGGACGGTACAGCTCTTTTGGGGAGAAAGATGGCCACCAAGTTGGAGGGGCTTTTAAACTAGGAGACGGGGGGGAGGGCTCAGAAGTAGAGTCAGTCAGGAGGGAGCAAAGGACTGAAGGCAGTTGTAGGGTCAGCAGCGACACTAGGTCCACAACGTCAATCGGTAGGTCTGTGCGGGAGAACCTCAGACCGAACAGGAATAAACATAACCAATCACGTTTAACGTCCGTAAAACTAAGAGGGGTATATGCTAATGCCAGGAGTCTAGCTAATAAAATAGATGAGTTGGAAATGTTAGTTCATGAAGAGGACATAGACCTTGTGGGAATAGCGGAGACTTGGTTTGACCCCTCACATGACTGGCTGGCAAATATCCAAGGGTATTCGGTGTACCGGAAGGACAGGATAGGAAAAAGAGGGGGAGGGGTATGTCTCTACGTCAAGAACAATGTAAGGGTGATAGAGCGGAGTGACATTACGGAAGGGATGAGTATGGAGTTAGAATTCGTGTGGTTAAAACTCCTTAGGGAAGGAGAAAAGGGAAAAGTAATTGTGTGGGTTTGCTATAGGCCACCTAAACAAGGGGAGGAGGTAGAGCGGGAATTTTTAGCACTGTTGGGTAAAGTGGCAAAGCTAGGATCTGTCATCATATTGGGGGACTTCAATTATCCTGACATTGACTGGGGAGAGGGGACTACACACTCACAGAAGGCCCGTCTATTCACGGAAACCTTACAGGACAACTACATGTCACAGTTGGTGGACTCTCCGACTAGAGAAAATGCAGTCCTGGATCTATTGATCACTAATGACCCAGACATAATCTCGGAGGTAGGAGTCAAGGACAACCTGGGCTCTAGCGATCACAGGATGATCACATTTAGTGTAAATAACAATAGAACAAGGCAAGTGGGGAACATAAGAACCCTTAACTTCAGAAGGGCAAACTTTCCAAAATTGTTCTCATTGATGGAAAGGGTAAACTGGGACCGAACCCTAGGATCCCTGACCACAGAGGAAAAATGGGAATGCTTTAGGAACATATTAAGCAAAGGCATCTTGCAGTGCATTCCTATGGGAAATAAATTTAGAAGAGACAAAGCCAAACCTGGCTGGCTAAACCGTAGCGTTAAAAACCTTATTAGGGGAAAAAAAAGGGCCTTCAGGAAATATATATCAGAAGGCACAGTATTGGCTTTCGACCAATACAAGAAAGCAAATAAGAAGTGTAAACACGAAATCAAGATGGCTAAAATAGACTTTGAGAGACAAATAGCGGAGGATAGTAAAAAAAAACCCAAAGAAATTCTTTAAGTATATCAATAGCAAAAAAACTAGGGCAGAGCATATTGCACACATAATTAGCGATGATGGGAGGATGGTTACAGAGGACACTGAAAAAGCAACCGTGCTGAATGCTTTTTTCTCGTCAGTCTTTACACAGGAAACGGAGGGGTACACTGACCATGACTGTTTGGTTAGTAGCAATACACAGGACTTGCCACTATGGCTAACAGAGGGTGAAATCAGGGAAAGGCTGGATAAACTTAACACAAACAAATCACCAGGCCCGGGTGGCGTACATCCGAGAGTACTCAAGGAACTCAGTAAGGTTATATCCAGACCACTGTTCCTGATCTTTGCGGACAGTATTAGGACAGGAGAAGTACCAGGAGATTGGAGGAAAGCCAACGTGATTCCGATATTCAAAAAGGGTCAGAGGCATGTCCCGGGAAATTATAGGCCTGTCAGTTTGACATCGATAGTATGTAAACTTCTGGAGGGGATTATAAGGGACTATATTGTAGAGTTTGCTAAAGACAACAGCATCATCAGTAATAACCAGCACGGGTTTACAAATGGGTGTTCTTGTCAAACCAATCTATTAGCATTCTACGAGGAGGTGAGCTGTGAGCTAGATAGGGGCAGACCAGTGGATGTGGTGTACCTAGATTTCGCTAAGGCGTTTGATACAGTTCCCCATAAGCGCTTAATTTATAAAATAAGGTCTGCAGGTATCGACAGCAGGGTGTGCTTTTGGATATGGAACTGGCTAAAAGGGCGTGTCCAAAGGGTGGTAATAAACAGCGCATACTCAGACTGGTCTGAGGTAGTAAGCGGGGTGCCCCAGGGCTCGGTCCTGGGACCAACCTTGTTCAATTTATTCATAAACAGCATTGAGGACGGGATCAGTAGTTCAATCTCAGTTTTTGCAGATGACACAAAATTGGGCAGGGCAATAACCGCACAGCATGAAGCAGATATCCTACAGAATGACCTGGACAAAATAACGGAGTGGGCAACGACTTGGCAAATGAGGTTTAACGTAGAGAAGTGTAAGGTTTTGCACTTGGGGACTAGAAACATAAAAGCACAATACACGTTAGGAGGGGAACCCTTGGGGGAATCAAAAATGGAGAAGGATCTGGGAGTCTTGGTTGATGATAGATTAGGCAACAGCATGCAATGTCAGGCGGCAGCTGCCAAAGCTAGCAGAATATTAGCATGCATAAAGAAAGGGATGTATTCCAGAGATAAGACTATAATCCTTCCACTTTATAAAACTCTGGTCCGACCGCATCTGGAGTATTCTGTCCAGTTCTGGTCGCCAGTCCTCAGGAGGGATGTGTTGGAGCTGGAGATAGTCCAGAGAAGGGCAACTAAACTAATTAGGGGATTGGAGGACCTTGATTATGAAGAGTGTCTGCAATCGCTTGATTTATTCTCCCTGGAGAAGAGACGCCTGAGGGGGGACATGATAGCAATTTTTAAATATCTCAATGGGGATCTCAGCTAAGAAAAAAAGCTGTTTAGTCGAAGGGATTGCATGAGGACTCGGGGGCATACAATGCAATTAGAGGAGAAGCGTTTTAACCTCAGGCAACGTGGGGGGTTCTTTACTGTTAGGGCTACAAGATTGTGGAATTCTCTACCACAAGAGGTGGTTTCTGCGGGTAGTATGGTGGCTTTCAATAGACTATTGGACGTGCATCTCAAGGATCAGAACATTCAGGGGTATGAGAGATGATTACAGCCACACACACCTACACAGGTTGAACTGGATGGACTATTGTCTTTATTCAACCTCACCTACTATGTAACTATGACGGAACAGGTAGGTGTTAGAGACCTTGCGCTCCTCCACCTTCCATTTGAGGATGCCCCGCAGATGCTCAATAGGGTTTAGGTCTGGGGACATGCTTGGCCAGTCCATCACGTTAACCCTCAACTTTTTAGCAAGGCAGAGGTTGTCTTGGAGGTGTGTTTGGGGTCGTTATTATGTTAGAATTCTGCCCTGCGGCCCAGTCTCCAAAGGGAAGAGATTATGCTTGCCTACAGTATGTCACAGTACATGTTGGCATTCGTGGTTCCCTCCATGAACTGTAGCTTTCCATTGCCAGCAGCACTCATGCAGCCCCAGACCATGACACTCCCACCACCATGCTTGACTGTAGGCAAGACACACTTGTCTTTGTACTCTTCACCTGATTGCCGCAACACACGCTTGAAACCATCTGAACCAAATAAGTTTATCTTGGTCTCATCAGACCACAGGACATGGTTCCAGTAATCCATGTCCTTAGTCTGCTTGTCTTCAGCAAACTGTTTGCGGGTTTTTTTGTGCATCATCTTTAGAAGAGGCTTCCTTCTGGGATGACAGCCATGCAGGCCAATTTAATGCAGTGTGCGGGGTATGGTCTGAGCACTGACAGGCTGACCCCCCACCCCTTCAACCGCTGCAGCAATGCTGGCAGCACTTATACGTCTATTTCCCAAAGACAATCTCTGGATATGACTCTGAACACGTGCGCTCAACCTCTTTGGTTGACCATGGTGAGGCCTGTTCTGAGTGGAACTTGTGGATCCTGTTAAACCGCTGTATGGTCTTGGCTGCTGCGCTGCAGCTCAGCTTCAGAGTCTTGGCAATCTTTTATGGCCATCTTTATGTAGAGCAACAATTCTTTTTTTTCAGATCCTCAAAGTTCCTTGCCATGAGGTGCCATGATGAACTTCCAGTGACCAGTATGAGAGAGTGCGAGCGATAACACCAAATTTAACACACCTGCTCCTCATTCACACCTGAGACCTTGTAGCACTAACAAGTCACGTGACATTGGGGAGGGAAAATGGCTAATTGGGCCTAATTTCGACATTTTCACTTAGGGGTGTACTCATTTTTGTTACCAGCAGTTTAGACATTAATGGCTGTGTGTTGAGTTTTTTGAAGGGAGAGCAAATTTACACTGTTATACAAGCTGTACACTCACCACTTTACATTGTAGCAAAGTGTAATTTCTTCAGTGTTGTCACATGAAACAATATAATAAAATACAGTAAAACCTTGGTTTGAGAGTAACTTGGTTTGAGAGCGCTTTGCAAGACAAGCTAATTTTTTAAATAAATTTTGACTTGATATACAAGCGATGTCTTGATATACAAGTAGCGTCATGTCCCAACTAGGTATAAAAGAGAAGAGAGCAATATTGTTACATTTAATGAAGGTTCAATATTTAGCAGCTCACATGGTTGATGATTAAAACAGGCACATCTAAGTCTGCAGGCATCCGGGGTAAAGCTGTCCACATAGACCATCCTCCGCACTGCCATCTTCATCACACCCTTCCACGCTGCGCTCCATGAGTAATTCAAAGTCTCGCTTTCAGATCACTCTACTGCAGGGTAGTCTTCCCAATCACAATTGCAGACTGACAACGGTGAGAGCCAGTGGTTCAGAAGATGGTCTATGTGGACAGCTTTACCCCCGATGCCTGCATACTTAGATGTGCCTCTTTAATCATCAACCATGTGAGTTGCTAAATGTTGTACCTTAATTAAATGTCACCATACTGCTACACTTAGAGGCGCCTCTCTTCTCTTTTATACTCTGTAGCTCCTGCTGGATTTTGCTTCTAATCCCCTTGTGGAGGCTGCCATTTGTGGATGGACATTTTATGATCACACAACCTATCACATTGCTGTAATCTTTGTATATAGACTATAAACTGAAAGACTTATGAATAAATGGTTGTGGAACGAATCATCTGAGTTCCCATTATTTCTTATAGGAAAATTCGCTTTGATATAAGAGTGCTTTGGATTACAAGCATGTTTCCGGAAAGAAATTTTGCTCGCAATCCAAGGTTTTACTGTATTTACAAAAATGCGAGGGGTGTACTCACTTTTGTGAGATACCGTGTATATATATATATATATATATATATATATACTGTATCATTAAAATGTATAGTACTGTGAAAGTGCCACTTTCTTCCTTTTTTTCTTTGTTTTTGCATTATAGTTTAGCAATGTGGGTACAGAGCTTGAGCTCAGTAATTTAGTCCCCATACTATGTGTTATTATATTAATTGTTATTGTTAAAAAAACCATAATGACTTAGTCCACAGCTAGCTAAGTAATGAATCCCATGAAAATACACTCTGCTCCCTCTTTATTCCAAAGAAATAAATATATTACTGCACGATATATAGTTTAATTGTACGGCTCTGCATAAGTGATCCCTCAAGGAACCCATTAAGGAATACCAATGTATTTTATACAGTCTGGGAACATCAAACCTTCAAAGCAAATTTACATTTTTTTCGGTCCATCAAACAAGATTATCTGTTATCTGGGTTTTTGTTTAATTTGTTGTTTTGATCCTGTGTTTTCAACAGGAGATGTTGACAAAGGGATCTACAATTCAGCAATAACTTATCCTAATTTATTGAAACTGATTTTTCTACAGTGTAAAGCTTTACCATCTGGATTGTGAGTTTTTATAATTTTTGCTTTTACCATATCTATGAGTTTTTGAGTTTTTACTAATTCTATGGAATATATCAGAAATATTTGCCCAAATAAATGATGGTTAAAGGAGCACATGTGTAAAACAAAAATGAAAGGTATTATTAATTAAAAGGTATATACAGCATTACATAGGCTAGACTATTCATATTACATTATATGACATTAATATTTGTCTATCCTAAAGTATCAATGTTGATGTAAGTTATCTGGTTCCCAGAATGAGCAGGTTCCCTGGGTGCAGCTTTATTTGGTAGGGGCCCACTAGGAGTTTGCTGAAAAGCCCCTTCTCCACCTTTCTTCTGGATTCTCTAGCTGTTGCTTTGCTCAAAATCAGCAATCCTTCTTACAGCAGGGAGAATATACAACTGTGGCCAGCACAGAGAGCAGAGAGAACAGTGGGAACAGGCCATAATCACTAACATGCCTGGACAGTGCGGGATCTCCTCCTTCTGTATATATAGTCACCCCCTCTCTCTCAGAACATTGCCAGGAGCTTCTATGTGTGTACGGCTTCAGATAAACCCACTCACTCTATTCACCTTCCATGGGGTGGGTTGAGGGGGGAGCTGTCTGTACTCCTCCTAGCGGGGGGTCTCCTTCTACTGGAGGGAGTTGTGAAGGGGGGAGTCTGTATTGGGGTCCCCTTTGATTACCTTGTTGCACTTTTTCTGGATAGGGATCTCTTTCTACTTGAGGGGAGTCAATATTCCTGGATGAGAGGGAAGGGTCCCTTCTGATCACCCCCCTGTACTCCTTAATGGTGGGAGATCTCTGAATCTTTCCCATGTACACCTGGCAGTGTGGAGGAGAGGTCTCCCTGTACTCCAGTTGGGGGTTTTAGATTACTGCCTGTAATTGTGGATGGGGGTCCCTGATTAGTTCTTTATTATAGGGGCCCTGATTACTTGTAGAGCCTCATTAGTAGTTAAACTTCTTAAGGATGGCCTTGGCCTTGATACTTGTACTGAGCTCTCCGAATTAGGTTATCACAGCCTGACTAATCAGGATATTTTCCCTGGACACTCATAGAAGTCTCTCCAGTCCTGTTGTCCTATGCTGGGGTCTCTGGGTGGGCCTGCACCCTACAATCTCAGTATGGGATTCCTATCATACCAACCTCTGCTAGCATTTCTACCGACAGTCCTCCCCCTGAGTCTCTTCCTCCCCATACACAGACATACTGGTGGGGGGTGAGGCAGAAACAGGATATATAATACAACTGCTATGTATGATCCATGTGTCCTTTTATACAAAGATCCTATAGGGCAACAATGAGATTGCTGTGGGCTCTGGATGATTGCTATGGGCTGTATATGATCCATGTGTCCTTTTCCACACAATTCATATAGGGGTACACAATAGGAATGCTTTGGTCTTGCACAGTCAGGGCGAGGAAGGTGGAAGCAGAAGGGGCCCAAGCTTTGGATGCAATGTTATTATGTAGAAGGGGAAGGAAGCGCACTGGGAGCATGCCGTAGCTCCATTTTCCACCTGCCTCACTGACAGGAGTGACAGCAGTGTCTTTTCTTTCAGAAGGAGCAGGAGCTTTGATAGTTCCTCACACCAATGCCGAAGTAGTTATACCTTCGTCTCTGTTAGCCCCATATTTTTCTGTGGGACAGAATGTGAACTGCTATTAAACTTTTTAGTTCACTGTGGTGTGCCACAACCATTTGCACTATTTTATGCAATATAATTAGGGATGGGCAATAATTAGGGATGGGCTCTGTGTTCATGTGTTTAAACCCTATGACAGAATTAAAAACAAAAACGGCCTGCCCCCCCCCCCCCCCCCCTTAACCTATACCAGGCCCTTTGGGTTTGGAATTAATTTTAAGTGGAACTCCACGCCAAAATTTAAAAAAAAACTGGTACAGATTTTTAGGGGAACTCCATGCAAAAAGGTAACCCCCCCAGAAGTCCATACCAGACCCTTATCTGAGCATGCAGCCTGGCAGGCCAGGAAAGAAGGGGGGGGCGAGCGAGCACCCCCCCTCTCCTGAATCATACCATGTCGCTTGCCCTCAACATGGGGAGGGTGCTTTGGGGTGCCCCCCAAAGCAGCTTGTCCCCATGTTGATGGGGGCAAGGGCCTCTTCATGAGAACCCTGGGCTGTGGTTGTGGGGGTCTGCGGGTGGGGGGCTTACATGACGTCATGTGATGTCAGAAGGGGCAGTGCCACCAGTTGACGTAACCGGGTGGCCACGTCTCTTGCCTATAAAAGAACTGTCAAAGCTGAAGATCGGGTAGATGGTGGGTAGCCTCTGAAGAGGCGAAGCGTTTTTAATTTTTTTTCGGGCCCAGTGGGTGTCGTGATTTCTTTTTCTTTTCAATAAAGGACTTGTCAAAAACTGTGTTTTGTGGTTTTTACATTTATACAATTTTTTGGTGAATGGGTAGGGGTACGATGTACCCGATACCTATTCACATGGGGGGGGGTGGGATATGGGGGCCCCCTTGTGAAAGGGGACTTCCAGATTCTGATAAGCCCCCCACTCACAGACCCCGAAAACCACAGCCCAGGGTTGTCATGAAGAGGCCCTTGTCCCCATCAACATGGGGACAAGGTTCTTTGGGGTGGGGGCCATGTTGAGGGCATGTGGCCTAGTATGGTTCAGGAGAGGGGGGGCGCTCGCTCGTCCCCCACCCCTTTCCTGACCTGCTTGGCTGCATGCTTGGATAAGGGTCTGGTATGGATCTTGGTGGGGACCCCACGCCGTTTTTTTTTTATTTTTTAAATCTGTATTGCCGGGAGACGGCAATACATTAAAACTGCGAGCAAAGTTAAATTACATTTTTTTCTTTAGAAATGTCAGTATTGCTGCAGCAGGCTCCATACATCATACAGATGCACCACTTTACAGGCACATAGGCAACCCCCCAGGCACGATATTTGAAGGAATTTTTCATTTTTATTGTTTTACTTTAAGCATCATTAAAATCACTGCTCCTGTAAAAACTATCTTTTTAAAAAAATCTTTTTGCATTCATTTTTAATGGCAATTACTTGCATATAAGCCTTTAAAATGAGGACATTAGATTTTTCATGCTCATGTCCCATAGACTTTAATAGAATTTGCATGTTCCCTAGAACGTTTTCCCTGTTCAAGATGTTCTGGTGCAAACCGAACAGGGGGGGGTGTTCGGCCCATCACTATCCATAACCATTACATAGGTTTCAGCTTGGAGCTGCACAAACTTTTATTAGCCATGCCTACTATCTTTACCCAAGGGGGCACAGTTTCAGACATCTTTGCCCTGGGCACCAGATAGCCTTGTCTTTTTGCAAGTTCAAATCATAGATGTTAAAAGTTCATCCAAAAGTTGTATTTTTGTTAAAAGCGGAGCCTGGTGCACCTCGCTTTCCTATTTGCTACTCCAACAATATGGCTTCCATAGGTCCTGGACCTTTTCCTGTTAACTTGGGAGCTTTGGTTTTTCCATCCGCCTTTGTGCGTTCCAGCTCCTCCTGCTACATTCTCCATAATATAAATTAAATGCACATTTTACAGGGAGAGTTTTAATCACTCAGCAGGTATACAGATCCAGAAAGGCAGCAGCGGAATTTACCTCTCAAATATCAGATGGGCTGACCTCTTATACTCCCTTTAAACTTCAGGTATTTCTACATGTAAAATTATGGAGGTCAAACAATTGGAGATCTTCTTTTAATTGTATCTTTAGGCACCTTAACAATGAAAATTAAAACCAATAAAAAGGAAGGCTTTATTTTAGAGGCTAATAGTTATTTTTTTTTCAATATGTTTCATTGGCAAAAGTAAAAGTACAATTTGTCATCACAAGTAAAGAAATGACAGTAATGACAATAATGACAGTACAGTGTTCATTTGCATATGGTCTTTCATAGCAGTACATATCCTTATTATCAGTTTATAGACTGTGGAGAAAAATTGTACATGAGAATGTGATTTGAATTGGGTGATTTAAATCAAACAGTTTTAAATCAGACCTTAGAAACCCTTTAGTGTCGCTCCAAGCCCAAGGTAGTGTTCTGCCCGCTGGAGCTTAGAATCAGGTTGCTGGTGACCTTTCACTCATCCAGAAGTGCCGACATGTGTGTAGGAAATGTGGAATGCCGCTCACCTATTGCATATTATTGTAGGTAATGGCCTCAGGGGGCATGGCCAGTGGAGTGGCGCTGGCTGAGGCCATTACACTGTACATGTATGTACCAGGCTGGGTGATCAGCATCCCACATTTTCTACACACATGTTGGCAGTTTTAAATTAGAATGGGGTATGGGAAAGGATCTGAAAGGAGAAGTATGGGGAGTAATGAGTGTCCCAGTGTAACAATGGAGAGTTCCAGGTCAAAAGGAATGGGTGAGATTTAAGGTCTCTTAATCATCGGCCAAAGTCTGTCAGCAAAAGTGTGAGATGCGTGAGCTTTCTTTGAATTTATGCATTGAGTCAATTAGATTTTCCTTGGAAAATGTGTTGTGAACTATGGCCTTACAGTAACTTCAGACAGTGAAAAGGTGGTGGATAGCCATGCTTTTGCAGTATTTTGTTTAGTGTCTGTCAGTCTGTCCAGTTTAAGATTGAGTAAAGCTTCACTTGGGTTCATGAGTATTGTGGTGTCTAATAGTAACGTTCATATATTGTATACACGTTTAAACAGAGATTGGGCTTTAGACAAATCTACCATTTGCGTAAATACATTCCTTGCTCTGGACAACCTCAGAAGAATTGCCCTAAACAGCCTGGGGTAAAGTGGGCAAATCATGTAGGGACCAGATACCAATGGTATAGAATTAAAGTGGAAGGGATAATGGATGGGATTTTATCAGCACCAAAAAATTACAATTATAAAAAGTGCAAAAGCTTATTGTACATCATAATATTTTATATGATGTACAATAAACTTTTGCACTTTATATGATTGTAATTTTTGGTGCCAAATAAAATTCCATCCATTATCCCTTCCACTTTACTTGTTTCCAGGGATGTGGCACTAAGTATGGGGGGGAGGGCAGTTACTATGGTCTGAAATATTTTTTACCAATGGTATAGTTGGTTTCTAATGCTAAGACATGTTGTGAATATGACTAATTTGATATTTAGGGTCCCTAATCCACTTGTCCATGTGAGAATGATGTGGAAGAGATTTGGAATGAGAATAGCACAAGCTTGCGGAGCGTGGATTGTCTTGACATTTCTGCTTGAAGGAGGTCAATGATGTCCCATCTGATTGGGGACAAATCGTGGTGCTAACAATATTTTTGATCTGTAGATATCGGAACAACTCAGATTTAGGAAAGTTATAGGTAGCCTGCAACACTGGGAATGGTTTCATTCTGTTAGTGGTAGCAAGGTGGTAGAGGTATGAAATTTCATACCTGGATCATTGTCTGAATGAATTTGACTCTTCAAAACCTGGGGTGAAAGAAGGATTTTGAAGAAATGACATCAGGGTAAGTGCAGTGATATAAGACCACCTTAGTATTTAAGGGTGTCCCAAAGCCTCAGAGAATGGACTGAGATTGGATTTTGTAGGGTCACTCTATAGTTGGAGAGAAGCCAAAGAAAATTATCCATACTTAGGGGATCACAATTGATTGCTTTAGGTGATACCCATAGGAACGTCTTGGTGACAGTGTAAAAGTTAGTCAGTGGAGTTAGTTGGGAGGCCTAATAATAATTTTGTAATTGGGAACATCTAGCCTGCCATGGATTCTAGGTTGATACAAGACACATTTTGGCAGTCTAGGTCTTTATTGCAGCCATATAAATTGCATGATTTACCTTTGTTGATTGCAGAGAATTTACTAGGAGACCCTGAATGATAATAAGGCTAATAATTAATCTTGGTAGCCACTGCATAAACATAAAAATATATGTATGGCCAAAACTTTTTTCTCTTACGTCCTCTGACAGTCGCCGCCCATTCACACAGTCTTCACTAATGGGGTATTGCTTCCTCTCCGCAGGAGTTTCTAGGCAAAAGACTTGTAAAAGAACAATTCATCTACATAGTCATACCCATGGGGGCTGTCCTTCTAGTCCAATACCCCCCTGCAATAGCCATCCCAACTCAGTTTGTCATTTTTTTCTTTACATTCCTAGCTGTTTATTTTATTAGCACTAGTTAGTTGGATCTTCGGATGAAGACGACGTTTGCGGAGCTGGGAATCGGACTGACTGTCCTGGCTCTGCAGGACAGAGGATCAGATGGAATCCCAGCCTGCCATCGAGCGTTCCGCAGGCTATGTGTTCGCCCTGGCCTCGCAAATGACCCATCCCTGTCCTCAGGGATGCAGCCTGTGAGGTGGCTACCTCACTGGACACGGCATAGGTTCGTCCATGCACTTCTAGTGTCCTGCTTTTTTGGCTGACGGCACTCCCCTGCCATCTGAAGGTGGGCGGTTTCCCGTTTGATATGAGGCACCCCACGCCATCGGGTACAGGTAAGTACACTCTGTGTGGGGCCTCTGTCTTGGGTCGGCAGTCCATGTGTGTCTGTGGTGTCCCCCTATGTCTGTGCGTTTTTGGGCTCCCTAGTCCCGGTCCCTGCAGGGGTTTTGTTCTCTCACAGCAGCGCTGTGTGGGGTTTTGGGGATCCCTCTCCTAATGTCACTTTAGGGTGCTTGGAGGTACAGACACATGCGGCGACCGCTGCGGGGTTAAAAACCGCCGGTCTGCCATTTTAGGTGTGGGCAGCATGTCTGGCTTCACTTTGGCACTTAATACAGCATGCTATGTAGTGATTTTGGCGCCTTGCGGCGCCATCTTGTGTGTGGCAAACGGTCGTTCCAAGCACATGTCGGCGGCCATCTTGCCGAAGCCTCCCATTAGTTTCAATAGGCATCCATTTTCCCTTGGTCTGCAGCCTTGGTTCAGCCTCCAGCGATGACATCACTTCCTCCCTTCTCTCAGAGCCGACCAAAGGAGCTGGTAACACACTTGGGGGGTTCTGTCCTGCTGTTCCTTTACTTTACTACTTGTGCAGATCTTCCTGGCCAGTTTTGACCCTGCGGGGGATCTGTGTGTCACAGTCCTTATAGCGGTGTGCTGCGGGGGGCCGCGGCGCTCTTAAAGGGGCCAGTATTCAAAAAAAAAAACTTTTTATTTCTGCTATGGAATCCCAGGACAGCAAATTCCCTCCAGCTTTGGTGGGGGATTCAGGTTCCTCCGAATCCTCTGCCCTGACTAATTTGTCTGCTGTTGTGGCAACTTTGGTGTCAGAAATGGATGTGCTGAGTTCTGACCGTGCTGCTAGAAAAAGGCCTAGGATTTCCTTTTCATCTGATTCTTAATGTGACATAGTTGCTTTAGGTAGCGTGGCCCTTTCGGGGTCTCGTTCTTCTCAGGACCCGCAAGAGTCCGAGGGGGAGGCGGAGGTTGCAGGGGTGGATGATTCCCCCCCCTGGGTCGCCCGAGGAACGCACAGTTATGGATGCGCGGATTCTTGCCGTAAAGGAAACACTACATTTGGAGGATGAGCCCACTCCCCCGGGGCGTTGTGTCCTCTTTTGGGACACACAGGACCCGCAAGACGGCGCAGGTTTTTCCTTGCCCCGCAGAGTTTCACCATAAGGTGAATGAACTATGGCGTAATTTAAAACACATCTTCGTGGTACCTAAGAAGTTTCAACTTCTCTACCCTTTTGCGGCTACTACGATTGCGCGCTGGTGTGTGCCTCCTCAAGTGGATCACACGGTAGCCAGATTGAACAAGGCTACTCTGCTCCCCGCCGAAGATTCTCCGGTGTTTAGGGACCCTACTGATAGGAGGCTGGAATCTCTTGCCCGACATTCTTATATGGTGGCGGGTTCCATGCTCAAGCCTATTTTTGCCTCTGTTATGGTGGCTCAGGCTGTGGCGGATTGGACCAAGGTGCTCAAACGCACCCTCGTGGCTGATTCTGCCCCCCCCCCACTACCGTGGAGATGGTGGATCAGATTTATCAAGGGGTCATGTATTTGTGCAATGCGGCCTTAAATGAGGCCCCTTTAGCTGTGCGCCTGTCCTGTGTCGCAGTAATTAACCGTCATCTTATCTGGTTGAAGAGCTGGTCGGCTGACCAGAAATCCAGGAAGACGGTGGCGGATATCTCCTATGCGGGGTCTCGCCTTTTTGGGGAATCCCTGGATGAATTGGTTAAAGGAGTCACTGGGGGTAAGAGCACACTGCTACCCCAGAACCCTAAGGGTAAGTTTTTCCGCGGCAAGCGGGGCTTCTCCTTTAAACCTAATCAGGGGTCCTTTCGTGCCTTCAAGGCGCAGAACAAGGGAAAACCCTTCAAATGCCAAGGTGGCCAGAAAAAGCCCTGGTTCGGCAAACAAAAATCCGGCCAAGCTGGGTCGGCGGCTCAGTCCGCCTCTGCCTGAAGGGGCGCCCTCACCCGTTTCAGGGGTGGGGGGACGTTTGCGCGGTTTCCTTCAACCTTGGCTGTTCCGGACCACGGACAGGTGGGTTCAGGAAATCATTCGATCAGGGTTACATAGTTACATATTTAGTGAGGTTGAAAAAAGACATCAGTCCATCCAGTTCAACCTATGATGTGTGTGTGTGTGTTTGCTTTTAACCGTACATTGTATACCCCTGTATGTTGTGGTCTCTAAGGTGCCCATCTAATCGTTTTTTAAACTATCAATGCTCCCTACTGATACGACTGCTTGTGGAAGAGAATTCCACATCCTTACCGCTCTTACAGTGAAGAACCCCTTACGCATTTTAAGGTTAAAACGCCTTTCCTCTAGTTTTAGTGAGTGGCCACGTGTCTTATTGTATCTCCTTTCTCTGAATAGTTTGTTCCTTATGCTAGGGTCGCCAGTACAGTATTTGTACATTGATATCATATCCCCCCTCAATCGTCTCTTCTCCAGAGAGAATAGGTTCAGTGCTTCTAGGCTTTCCTCATAGCTGATGTCCTCCATTCCCCTAATTATTTTTGTTGCCCTTCTCTGGACTCTTTCCAATTCCAGCACATCCTTCCTGAGGACCGGTGCCCAGAACTGGACATCATACTCCATATGTGGTGGGACCAGAGTCTTGTAGAGCAGGAGAATAATCTCTTTATTTCTGGAGTGAATCCCCTTTTTTATACATCCCAGTATTCTGTTGGCTTTGCTTGCAGCGGCTTGGCATTGCATGCCACTGCCAAGCCTGTTGTCTACCAGTACCCCCAAGTCTTTTTCCATCCTAGACTCACCCAGAGGTTCCCTCCCTAGTGAGTAGCTTGCTTTCTGGTTTCTGGCCCCCAAGTGCATTACTTTTTCAACATTAAACCTCATCTGCCATGTAGTTGCCCACCCCGTTATTTTGTTCAGGTCCGCTTGTAAGGTTTCCACATCCTGCATAGAAGATATTGGCAAGCTTAGTTTAGTATCATCCGCAAATACTGAGATTGTACTAGATATCCCCTCCTCTAGATCATTTATGAATAAGTTAAACAGGATTGGTCCCAGGACAGAACCCTGGGGGACCCCACTTTCCACACCCGCCCAATCCGAGTACTCCCCATTAATCATCACCCTCTGGACTCTCCCCTGGAGCCAGTTCTCTATCCAGGACTCACCTTATGGTCCATACCTACCTTCCTTAGTTTGTACAGTAAGCGTTTGTGGGGAACAGTATCAAAGGCCTTTGCAAAGTCCAGATACACCACATCCAAAGGCTTTCCTTTATCTAGGTGGCAGCTCACTTCATCGTAGAAGGTTAATAGATTGGTTTGGCAAGAACGATTTTTCATGAATCCATGCTGATTACTACTGATAATACAGTTTTCATTACTAAAGTCTTGTATGTGGTCCCTTAACATCCCCTCCCAAATCTTGCAGACTACAGATGTTAGGCTGACCGGCCTATAGTTACCCGGGATACATCTCGGCCCCTTTTTAAATATTGGTACCACGTTGGCTTTTTTCCAATCAGCTGGCACCATACCGTCTGTAAACTATCCTTAAAGATCAAGAATAATGGTCTGGCAATCACCTGGCTGAGCTCTTTAAGAACCCTCGGGTGCAAGCCATCCGGTCCTGGTGATTTATTTATGTTAAGTTTCTCTAGTTTAGTTTTAAGTCTATCTTCTGTTAGCCATGGCGGTATTTCCTGAGGTGTGTTGTTTAGTTCGGCCTTACAAGCTAGGTTCGTGTAGCCCCCCGATTCTTTTGTGAAGACTGGAGAGAAGAAATTATTTAACACTTCCGCCTTTTCTCTGTCCTCAGTGGCCATATTTCCTTTGTCATCTTTTATGGGGCCAATGTGTTCTGGCCTCGCTTTCTTACTGTTTATATGCTTAAAGAATTTCTTGGGGTTCTTTTTACTCTCCTCTGCTATATGTCTCTCGTGTTCTATTTTAGCCACCCTGATTTCGTTTTTACATTTCTTATTACACTCTTTGTAATGCTTAAATGCTGCCAATGACCCCTCAGTCTTGTATTTTTTGAAGGCCTTTTCTTTAGCACTAATATGCATTTTTATGTTGGAGTTTAGCCACCCAGGGTTTCGTTTTGCTCTTTTAAATTTATTTCCCTTTGGAATGCACTGGTCAATCCCCTTGTTAAGTATGCTCTTGAAGCACTCCCATTTTTCCTCCGTGTTCTTTGTTCCCAGGGTTCTATCCCAATTGATATTTTCTAGCAGCGGGCGCAGTTTTGGGAAATTGGCTCTTTTGAAATTCAGCGTCCTTATATTACCCCTCTACTGTAATTAATACTGAAACTTATTGACCTATGGTCACTGTTTCCTAAGTTGCCCTGTATTTCTATATCCGTGAGCAGGTCTGTATTGTTGGTAGTCAGTAGGTCAAGTACCGCATTGTTTGCACAAGGGTACAAGATCGAATTTCTTTCGCGGCCAGCAGACAGATTCTTTCCCTCAAATCTTCATTTGACCCCAGGGTGGTTGCAGGACCTGCGTCAAGCGGTGGAGGATCTCCTAGCCCAGGGGGTTGTCGTCCCGGTGCCTCATCGAGACAGGTTTCGGGGGTTTTATTCGAATCTGTTCACTGTGCCCAGAAATGAGGGCAAAGTGCGTCCGATTTTGGACTTAAAAGCTCTGAACAGCTTCGTGCACATTCGGAAATTCCGCATGGAATCACTCCGCTCGGTGGTGGCCTCCCTGAATCCGGGGGAGTTCCTGGCCTCTATAGACCTGAAGAATGCGTATCTGCACATCCCCATTTTCGAGGGTCATCAGAGGTACCTCCAATTCGCTATCGCAGAGGATCATTACCAGTTTGTAGCGTTATCTTTCGGTCTTGCTTCGGCTCCATGGGTCTTTACCAAAGTGTTGGTGCCTTTTCTGGGCCTGTTGCGGGCACAGGGCATTGCGGTCTTGGGTTATCTGGATGATCTCCTGCTAAGATCGAGTGCCAGTCAGAGTCTGTTATGCGATCTGCCCACTACAGTCCAGACGCTCCAGGAATTCGGTTGGACAATCACATTCAGAAGTCGACCTTGACGCCTTCCGTTCGGCTCCCGTATCTGGGAATGATCCTGGACTCTGCTCAAGCAAAGGTGTTCTTACCGGAGGACAAGCTCCGGACCCTACAGTCCGAGGTCAGGTCCCTCAGGGACAACGAATCCTCATTGCTCAGGACCTGTATGCGGGCCCTGGGGTTGATGGTGTCAGCCTTCGAGGCGATACCATTTGCACAGTTTCATACACGATCTCTCCAAGCGGAGATCCTGGCCAGATGGGACAGACCAGCTCAGTCCTTGGGCCTGAGTGTGTCTCTGAGTCGCCAAACCAGAATGGATCTCTTGTGGTGGCTTCAGTCCCCGGCTGTGTCGGAAGGAAAATCCTTCCGGCTGATTCTGTGGACGGTGATACTGTACCACGGATGCCAGCCTGTCGGGCTGGGGTGGAGTCCTGGGCAACCTGTCTGCCCAGGGCACTTGGTTGGGGAGGAGTCCTCTCTTCCGATAAACATTTTGGAATTGAGAGCGATCAGGCTGTGCCTGCTCCATTGGTCGGATCGTCTTCAGGGCCGTCCTGTATGGGTGCAGACGGACAATGGCTTACATCAACCACCAAGGGGGCACCAGGAGTGGCCGGGTGGCCCAGGAGGTGACCAGTATCCTGTCTTGGGCAGAGACTCATGTCTCGGCGATATCGGCAGTTCACATTCTGGGTGTGGAGAATTGGCAGGCCGACTATCTGAGCCGCCAGACCCTGGACCAGGGGGAATGGTCCCTACACCCGGAGGTGTTTCAGATGCTGTGTGCGAAGTGGGGATCCCCGGATGTGGATCTGTTCGCGTCTCGGCTAAACCACAAGGTGGAAAGGTTCGTGGCAAGAATGCGCGATCCTCTGGCAGATGCCTCGAATGCGCTGGTGGTGCCTTGGCGTCAGTATCATCTGATATATGCCTTTCCTCCGATTCAGTTGTTGTCCAGGTTCCTTCGCAGGGTGGCCTCGGAACAATCAATGGTAATTCTGGTTGCGCTGGACTGGCCTCGCCGGTCCTGGTACGCGGACATCGTTCACCTGGCCGTAGAGCCTCCGTGGCAGCTACCAATGTGAGAAGATCTACTGTCTCAGGGACCAATCTTCCATCCTGCTTTACAGTCGCTGGCTTTAATGGCCTGGCTGTTGAAAGCCAGGTCCTGAGGGACAGGGGTCTCTCCTCAGAGGTCATTCCTACTTTGATCAAGGCTAGAAAAGCCTCTTCTGGTAAGATTTATTACCGTACATGGAAAGCTTATTTTGCCTGGTGTGAGTCCAGGGGTTTCTCTCCTCGTTCCTACTCGGTGATGAGGGTGTTGGCTTTCCTCCAGGCTGGTGTGGACCAGCGCCTTGCGTTGGCCATGATTAAAGGCCAGGTATATGCCCTGGCTGTTCTTTTCCAGCGCCCTGTGGCGTCTCATTCCTTAATTCGCAGCTTGATTCAAGGTGTGCGTCACTTGGCCCCTCCTAGAAGGGAGCCCTTACCTCCATGGGACTTGAACTTGGTTCTGTCCCTGTTGTGCAAGGCTGCGACTTGGTCGTCGGTGCACACCTTTTCCAAATTCCAAAGATTACAGGATTAAAGTTCTGGCATCAGCCGATGCCTCCATTGGCCGCAAAGTTCTCTGTGCGGCAGTGCCATAGGGGACCCTGGTTTTGTACTGGTCCCTAGCTGTTGGGGGTTGTTTTCCCCTTGGTTATCAGATTTCCTGGGTTGTTGCTCCTGTTAAGCCCTTTTTTGTTACCCAGAAGGTTACCTTTCTGCTAATGTAAGGTTCCTTTCTCTGATGTGGGTACTGCGTTGCTTTTCTGATGGTTGCGTTGCCCACCCCTCATGTCTACACTGCTTTGGGACATCCCCATTAGTGAAGACTGTGTGAATGGGCGGCGACTGTCGGAGGACGTAAGAGAAAACAGAATTTTTGTAAAATATTACTGTAAAATTCCTTTCTCTGAGTCCTCCGACAGTCGCCGCCCCGCCCCTCTTTTGGGTTTTTTTCTACACTTTCACTGCTTGCGACCAAACTGAGTTGGGATGGCTATTGCAGGGGGGTATTGGACTAGAAGGACAGCCCCCATGGGTGTGACTATGTAGATGAATTGTTCTTTTACAAGTCTTTTGCCTAGAAACTCCTGCGGAGGGGAAGCAATACCCCATTAGTGAAGTCTGTGTGAATGGGTGGGGACTGTCGGAGGACTCAGAGAAAGGAATTTTACGGTAAGATTTTACAAAAATTCAGTTTTTTTTAGTTGTGGGATTTTTTTTTTTTGTGCTGTGTACCATTGGGGACATTTCACTTTGCTTCCTGTCCCAGAGATGCAAAAAGAAGGTAATCTCCCAATGTAAGAGGAGTTCCCTTCTTAGACACTTGTTCCCAGAACAGATGTTCCCATCGGAAGATTTCCCCTTATCTCTTGTTCTGGAAACAACTGTAAAATGTTGGATTTTCCCTCTTTCTTTCTTGGTGGCAGTACAAATAGAAGCATGAAACTCACCAATGGGAATATGAACTGCAAAAGATAGAGTCTAACCCTTCCCCACTTTATCAATTCAAAAGAGTTTGCCTAAAAATAAACATGCATTTTATTTGATTAAACTTGTATTAATTAATTGGTTTCATTTGTGTATTTGTATTAGTACACAACAAGCATGTTTTAATTTTCATTACCATTTACACTTAATAACAAAAAATTACCAAACAATGGAATGGAGCTCTTCAATCAAACTTATTCAAAAAAATTCATCCTTCTTGGACTGTCTGATATTCCTTATTTAAAACCAATCTTGTTTCTGATCTTCTTTATAATGTATATGGTGACAATATCTGGAAATTGTCTTCTCATTATCATGGTGAGACTTAATTCCCGTCTCCAAACCCCATGTACTTTTTCTTAACTAACCTTGCCATCATTGACATCTGCTTCTCATCAACAGTGGTACCCAGAATACTGGTAAACACCATATCACAGGATAGAACTATATCTTTCCTAGGATGTGCAGCTCAGATGTATTTCCATCTGGCTCTTGGAGGTGCAGAATGCTTAATACTGACTGTCATGGCCTTTGATAGATATATTGCGATTTGTAAGCCATTACAGTACAATATGATAATGGACAAACAACTCTGTCTATGTCTGGCTATTGCATCCTGGTTTCTAGGCTTTAAGAATTCAGCTATCCAAGCAATGTTCACATTTCAGCTGCCGTTCTGTAAGTCTAATGTTATTGACCACTTTTTCTGTGAGATACCACCTTTACTTCGGCTCTCCTGCAAGGATATCTATCTCAATCAGGTATCAGGCATCATTGCAACTGCCCTCTTTGCATTCGGTACGTTCTTCCTAATTTTTCTGTCCTACCTTTGCATCACCTTAACTGTGATAAACATCCATTCTGTAACAGAAAGAAGGAAGGTTTTCTCCACTTGTGTCTCCCATATTGCTGTGGTCTCCATCTACTATGGTACTATCATGTTCATGCATATACGACCTCAGTCCAGTTACTTCCCAGAACAGGACAAAGCAGCCTCTGTTATCTATACAGTTGTGACTCCAATGGTTAATCCTGTAATATACAGCATAAGAAATAAAGATATCAAAGAAAGTATCAGAAAGACATTAAAGATTATCTAAACCCAAGAACACAAATTGAATATATTGCAGCTTATAAGTCTATCTTTATGTTGCCAGAATTTTAGTAGTGTCCTTGTACCTTCCTGTGCAATGTACTGATAAATCCAATATTGTTATCATTCTTCAAAGCTATCTTATGTGCACTACAGAAGAATGTCCCCTCTGTAATGGAGATGACGAGTGTAGGAGTGGTTAGTGTTCCAAATCAAGAAAGCAGCCTCGTAACACTGATGGCTCCCCCCACAGATAGAGTACAACAAGTGAGTGTTGTCACCCTAACACAGGAAGTGTGTTCTAGGGTGACAACAGTGAAAATGAAGGGAAAAAGCCTGCCACTGGGCCTAAGCACTGATAAGCTGCAGTATATTAAAGTTTTGTTTTTAGCTTTAGACACTTGCTAAAACTAGTATATTATTTTGTCTCCCAATCTGGCTCCACTATCTTGAAGATTAGGCCCTCAACTTTGGAAAATATATATTACTTGATGACTCCAAAAAAGACTGTCTGAAATATATAAAGAACTTTTCCCTGTTTCTCCCCCTTCAGTAACTAAATGGGTGGAGGAAGTCCTGGATCTAAATGGGGAGGATTGGGTCTGCATGTGGAGTTTCTCCTTTACTCGATTAGTGGCAGCAAGGGACAGGTTTATTCACTTTGAATTCCTACACAGGATATAATATACCCCAGCTAAACTGTCCAGTATTTATCCGCCGGTCTCGACAGAGTGTTGGCGTTACTTCACTTCCTGGCTACTTTCGGACATATCTTTTGGTACTGTCCAGTGGTTCAGGACTTCTGGAAAGTTGTCCTGCACTGTATAACAGAGGTCACTTCCCTACCCCTGCCCATGACGATGACAGTTTGCCTTCTTGGTCTTGTGAAAGGTCTGGCACTGATCAGGGCTCATCCTACTCTATGGCTATTTTATGCTTGCAAGGCATTGATCCTTTACTGGAAGAAGCCAGTGACACCCTCCCTGACTTATTGGAAAGGGCTGGTAAATAAAGTGGTTCCCTTTTTAGAAGGCTACAGGTTACAAGGCACAGTGAAGCTGCATTTGATGGGCACAGTGAGGCTGCATTTGGTGGGCACTAAAAAGGCTGCATTTGATGGGCACTGGTGAGGCTGCAATTGATGGGCACAGTGAGACCGTGAGGCTCACAGTGAGTGACTGGTAGCAAGCAGTAACTACCACTGTATATAGTTTATTGTTGTTTTTGAAGTTTGAAAGTTTGCATGCGGCCCCCATTGGATATGAAAACATGTCCAGTGGCCCTTGAGGTAATTTGAGTTTGAGACCTCTGACTTAAAAGCATAGTTTCTATTCCCTGACACCAGCGTAGACAAATTTACAACCCTCTTTTTGCATGAGACACTGTTTCTAGCTAGGAAAGTGATTGCACGACAATGGATGCGCGACAAACCCCCCACCTTTCATGACTGGCTCCGAGAGGTTAACACGCTACCCTACAAAAAGTTAATATATGCCCACCATGGGTGTCCTTCCAGGTTTTACAAAATATGGGACAGATGGGTGCAGCCCCCAGAGACATGCATTTGATTTTATACTGCTGTTTGTATTGAATCTTTTTTTTTTTCACCACCCCTCTCGCTTTTGTATTCTGTCAGGAACATAGAGCTACTATTGTTACAGCTTGGCAATTCTTATGCTCATCATATGCAGAGATATATAGTAACTAAGTAGAACTACTTCACTACTGTACTTAAGTACCGAAAGGCGTTATCTGTACTTTCCTAGAGTAGAATTTTTTTCTCCTACTTCCACTTTTACTTCACTATATTTTTTCGATGATTTCAATACTTCTACTCCGATATTTTTTTTTTGTGCTGCATAGTTACTCGTTACTATTATAAAAATTACCACTGCCAGAACAGTAGATGGCTGATTTCATGAAGCTCAAAACATGTGTATTATCAGCGCATACGAAAATAAAAGCTACTGTATGTATAAATAAAAGCTGCATTTGAAATAATAAAAAAAAATATGATGTTCAAACTTTTGACTTCTTTCTTTAATAACTACATAACACAGTACTTGTACTTTTACTTTCAGTACTTGAGTAGCAACATTTAAAAAAAAACTACTTGCAATACTTAAGTACAAAAAATGTTGAATACTTTAGTACTTCTACTCAAGTCACTTTTTGATCGAGCACTTCCACTTCTACTCAAGTCACTTTTTGATCGAGCACTTGTACTTTTACTCAAGTATGGGTTTCGAGTACTTTATACAACTCTGACCATATGCGATGGATGTACCTAAGTATTCTTTCTTTGACATCACCTATATTGCTGTATTACCATGACAATTCCTCTGTTTGCTTCTTTGTATTTGTGTTTTTTTTTTTTTATCAATAAAGAATTTGTTTGATTAAAAGCATAGTTTCACTGCTTTCTACATAATGGTCAATGTGTACCTATCGTGGTCAACCAGTACCCAAGTACCGATCACCAGCTCATCAGAGTCCCCGAGTACCTATCACCTGCTCATCAGAGTACCCAAGTACCTGTCACCTGCTCATCAGAATACCCGAGTACCTGTCACCAGCCCATCAGAGCACCTGAGTGCCTGTCACCAGCCCATCAGAGCACCTGAGTGCCTGTCACCAGCCCATCAGAGCACCCGAGTACCTGTCACCAGCCCATCAGAGTACCGGTCACCAGCCCATCAGAGTACCAGTCACCAGCCCATCAGCGTACCTGCCTCAAGCTCATCAAAGCACCCGAGTACCTGTCACCAGCCAATCGGAGTACCTGTCATCAGTCCATCAGAGTACCTGTCACCTGCTCATCAGAGTACCTGAGTACCTGTCACTAGCTCATCAGAGCATCCAAGTACCTGTCACCAGCCCATCAGAGTACCCGAGTACCTGTCACCAGCTCTTAAGAGCACCCGAGTCCCTGTTACTAGCTCATCAGAGTACCCGGAGACCTGTCACCTGCTCATCAGAGCACCCGAGTACCTGTCACCAGCTCATCAGAGCACCCGAGTACCTGTCCCCATCTCATCAGAGCACCCGAGTACCTGTCACAGCTCAACAGAGCACCCGAGTACCTGTCACCTGTTCATCAGAGTACCTGTCTCCAGCTCATCAGAGCACCTGAGTACCTGTCATCAACCCATCAGAGTACCTGTCACCAGCCCATCAGCCTACCTATCACTAGCCCATCAGCATACCTGTCTCTAGCTCATCAGAGCATCCGAGTACCTGTCACCAGCCCATCACCCCTGTCGTGCAGCCCAACAGTACCTGACCTGCATCCCATTAGTACCTGACTTGCAGCCCATGAGTACCTGATGTGCAGCCCATCACTACCTATCGTGCAGCCCATCACAACCTGTCATTCAGCCCATCAGTGTCACCTGTCATACAAGCCACCATGTCCAAAAAAGTTTTTACTACCGAAGAGGCATATCAATTTCTAAGCCTGACGGATGAGAGCACTCACTGTCCAATTCCAGTTCCAAATCCAGTTCAGAATTCAAGCCCTTTGCATGCAGTACATCAGCGACCGAATCAGGGGAGAAAGCAGTCCATCCTAAAAGATGTTCTGAAAACCAAGCAGCCACCAGCAGCACCATACATCCCAATGGCCAATCGGCAAACGCCAACAGTGCTAGACCCCATGAGGAAAGGCCCAGTACAAACACTGGAATTTCACACCAGACCTAAAGAATTAGAGCCCAAACTCATCTTCCAGACAGTTTAGCAAACTCATTATGGTTACCTTCTAACTCAGGGTCAGCTACAAGCTACAAGCTTTCACAGCACAGCCAGGTGTGCAGGTCAACACTGAAAGTTTTTCTGTGATTGATTTTTTTTAAATGTATTTTTCCCTGACGAGTTACTTCAAAGCATCGTGGACCAAGCAAATCTTTTACATAGAGAACAACCCCAACTCATGCCACACCTGTCCTTTTGAACGGAGACGCCTAACAGTGGAGGAGTTTAGCTTGTTTTTCTGCCTTACAATCAATATGGGGCTTATAAAAAAAAATGATTTGCATTCTTATTGGTCTACCAACCCCATCCACCACATGCCAATTTTTTTCAGCTGTCATGTCCACGTCCCGCTATGACATAATGCGCTTCCTGTTTTTCAGTGATAACTCGCAGTGCCCTCCCCAAGATCATCCCAATTTTGAAAAACTATATAAAATTTTCCCCCTAATTACTTTTTTTTTAAGAGGTTTCCCGAACTTTATGTCCCTGACTAGAACATCTCTGTGGACGAATCCCTGGTCCATTTCAGAGTCCAGCTGGGATTTAAGCAATACATTCCCAGTAAGAGGGCCAGGTACAAATTAAAGCTCAACAAGCTCTGTGAAAGCACCACTGGATATGTGTACGCCTTCTGTGTGTACGAAAGCAGAGACTCCCAGCTCCAGCCCCCTTAGTGCCCAACGTACATGGGAATAAGTGGAAACATTGTCTGGGACCTAGCGTTTCCACTGTTGCAAAAGGGGTATCACATTTACGTAGACAATTATTATACAAGTTTGCCACTTTTCCACCATCTGTACCCTAAGAAAACTTTGGCCTGCGGTACAGCAATAAAAAACATGAAGGGCTCCCCACAGCGTTTAGTCACCACAAAACTACGAAGGGGGGATCCGGCAAGCCTGAGGAACGAGGAAGTGTTGGCCGTGAAGTGGAGGGATAGGAAAGATGTGTACATCATGTCCACAATCCACAATGACACCTCAGTAAAACTTCACAGAAGACGTGGTCCCATTCAAAAGCCTGGGTGTATCTAAGAGCACAATAAGTTCATGGGGTGGGGTGGATTTAAACAAGAAATGCTGCAGCACTATTTATCAACACGAAAGTCCCTCTTCTGGTATAAAAAAGTTGCAATTTACCTTTTCCTTTTGGCCATTTATAACGCAGACGTCACCTATCAAAAATCTAGAGAAACACAAGACTCCTTCCTCAAATTTATCAAAGATACTGTCACTGCCCTGATCTACCAGCAAGGATCCCCCCCCCCCCCCCCTGAAAGTATTCGCTCTGAATGTTTCAGCAGACTGCAAGAGCGCCATTTCCCTGACAATGAAGGGAAGGGGGGAATCGGCGCTTGTTTCGCTAGATGTACACAAAGATCCAAACAAATTATGCAGCAATATATGGAGCCAGAACTATGAATAATCCTACATCTCGATATAACACACAATCCTAGCTATGATGTGAAGAAAATTTAAAAGGTGAGTAACAATATGTAAAACATGTGGAACAGCTATATACACTGTGTGACTTCAATAAGATGATAAATCAATACAAATGAAGTGGTGTGCAAGACATACACAATGATAAAACAATATATGTTGAAGCAATACTAAACAATATCACATATTCTCAGTGTGAAATACCAAAGCTATGAGTGCTCAGATATAAGTGTAATAGCATAAAAATTACAATAAATAAATATATAGATGGGGTGATGATCAATAAAAATAATAGTCCATGTGCAAATAAATGTGCAAAAAATGCTTCAAAATAGGTGGCTTTATGTGATTCTTCACAACAATCAGGTGACTTTCGTGGAACTCCAAAGTGTGTCTCCAGAAATGAGCTATATCCTCAAATAAGTGTAATGGCCGCTCACCTCCAAAAACATCTTTACAGGCGTTTTGTGATAGCGATCAACGGGCTAGGGTAATATAATCCTCCTCCACAGGTGGGGGCTTCTATTGGGTCCTCTGGGATGTCCTTTGTTCCTACTGGATATCAGTCACCTCTTTTGTTAATGGGCAATAATCCTCCAGATACTCCCAATACTCCTCCAGTCACTCAAAGAGATAGTCAAGTACTCATGGTGAAGTATGTAAGAATATTTATTTAAGAACAAGCAAATAAAACTTACAGTTAAGTAAGAGAAGGTCAGCAGCCGCCGATGCGGTATAAGTCCAATACTTCCAGTCTGGGCCGTAGATCAGAAGTGACGTCACCCGGCTCCTCCTGATGTGTTGCGTCACTCAACACGTGACTTTATCAAGGGTGATAAAGTCACCATGCCTCTTACTAAATACCTTGGACTGTCTACTTTCCAAAAAGGGATAAGGTGGGGGGTATTTATACTGTCCTGACATATCAGGGCCTCGAGAAAAGAGCTAGGCAGTCAGTATATCAGGTGTGATCAATTTTCAGTAATTATTACCATAGCTTGTAGACTCTATAAGGGTCCTTTCACACGGTCCGTTCAGTTTTTTCATCTGCTCAGTTACTTTTTTTTTTTTCACACAGACACGAATGCACTTTTGGAGGGTCCGTTCCGTATAAAGGTATATTTTACTCTAAGAGTGCGATTCCTGCGCTATCTTGGGTAAGTAAGCCACCCTGATGACGCACATACAGTAACTGATACCAAAAAACAGTTTGAAGTATTAACCACTTTCGCACTGCTCACTAGAGCTGTACTGCGGCAAAGTGGCTCGAAAACGTCTGGCGACGTAGACCTACGTCACCAGACATTCCCCCTTCTCGGCGGCGCGCGTGTGCCGCCGGAGGCTCGCTCCCACTGTATTCAGTCACAGCGGGAGTCGGGCCAGGGGAGGAGCGGCGGCGATCGCCGGGGAATCGAGTGTGGAGATCCGCCTGCTTGTGTAAACAGAGCGGGCGGATCTCCTAAGTGACAGGCAGGGTCAGATTGCAGGGTTCAGCATAGTTGAACCTGCGATCTGTCCTTCTGTCACATAGTCCCCTCCCCCCACACACGTCAGTAAGCACCAGGCATACATTAACCCCTTGATCACCAATTAAAATTAACCCCTTCCCTGCCAGTGTCATTTTTACAGTAACAGTGCATATTTATAGCACTGATTACTGTAGTATTGTCACTGGTACCCCCAAAAGTGTCAAAAATGTCAGTCAAGGGTCCAATCTGTCCGCCGCAATGTCGCAGTCCCGCAAAAAAAAAATTGCAGATCGCCACCATTACTCATTAAAAAAAAAAACACCAAAAATGACATAAATCTTTCCCTTAGTTAGTAAACGCAATAACTTTTGCGCAAACCAATCAAAATACGCTTATTGTGATTTTTTTTACCAAACATAGGTAGCAGAAAACAAATTGGCCAAAATTTTTTAAAAAATTTGATTTTTACATTTTTTTGGGGGGGGGGGGGGGGGGAATTTCATATAAAAAAAAATGTGAAAAATATTAATATTTTTTCAAAATTTACGCTCTTTTTTTGTTTATAGCACAAAAAGTAAAAATCGCACAGGTGATCAAATACCACCAAAAGAAAGCTCTGTTTGTGGGAAAAAAAGGACGTAAATTTTGTTTGGGTACGGTGTCGCACGTCCGCGCAATTGTTAGTTAAAGTCGCACAGTGCCGAATCGCAAAAAGTGGCCCAGACGTAAGACAGCAGAATCCTCCGGTGGTAAAGTGGTTAAATATATGGGGGGGGGGGTTGTACTGCGCTTCAAGGGTGTTTAAATAGATCTCATATACAATTTAATAAATACAATAAATAAATATCGTGCTTTTATGTGTGTCTTGTGACTACAAATATCATGTGCAAAATACTGTCACTTGTCAAAATTAATCACATTGGTACAAATCAATATAAAAACGTAAATACTATAAAGTGCTAAGGTGTCAGAATCACAATATAAATAGACTATAAGGTGCTTATATTGCTTAAATGAATCAGTGCATAATCATATAAATATATGTGTTTCGTGTCAACCAGTGCAAGTGCCTCTCTCCTGTAACCATGTATATAAACACTTGGTGTACCAATATTAGTGAAAAACCGAGATTCTCATCAAAATTAAGTATAAAGTGTCCAATCACAAAATTGTAAAAAAAAATATATAATAGGTAATTCTCAGTGCTGATTATCTTCCTCCAATTTCCCTTTAATCTCCGTGATTGGGGGATTTTTAGTGATCACACATCTAGGTGTCCTAAATGCTCACCTCAGTGAGGTCAATAATACGCCTGTATCATTAGACCTGTAGTAATAAACAAGGAAGCTGGCGCTCTGAAGCACTGGGAAACAGCTAGTGTGCAAGCAAAATCATGAAATGAATAAAAACAGAAAACAATATATAACACAGATACCTATATAGCAATAGGCTGGGGTGAAGTCCGTGTAATGAGGAAATGAGATGAAGGTCTGCACGAAGGGCCAGCTCTGCTGCACAGGAAGTCAATCTGTCTTCATCCATTAGACCTGTAGTGGATGTGGCTCCTTTAATTCCTTATCCCAAAGCAGTCCTGCTCCTTCGGGGGGAGTCTCCGTCTCTCCTGACCTCGGTCCGTCTCTTTTACGTAGGGTGAACTTCCTATGGGGGCTTTTTGGGTCCTTCCGGGATCGTTCTGGTAGCTAATACCTCTGCTCCTTGTAGCTCATCAAAACAATGGGGCCATCATAGTATATGCATAGCTTTTATTTTCAACAAATATAGCAGACTAAAGGCCCGTACACACGTACCGATCGTCGGCATACAAACGTCGGCGGACGAAAGATTTGCCGATTGTACGCTTGTTAGTATGGTGCCTCCGACAGCCGTCAGAGCACATTCTGCCGACAAGAATCTGTCTTGCAAGCATTTAAATTTTTGTATGCCGACACCAGAACGGCCGATTGTTCGCCAGTCAGTACAGAATTCGGCCGACAGACCGCAGATTTGCAAGACTGGGCATGCTCAGAAAAGAAAAAACACAGGGAAAGTTAACCATTACATGACATCACTTCTGCAGTCGGCTGTAGTCGGCGGACAAAATTCTTGTGCAGTCTTTGCACTTTTTAACAGACACCGACAGCCCGGGGACAAAAGACGGCCGATCGTCGGCCGACGATCGGTACGTGTTTACGGGGCTTTGCATTTAAAATGACTGTCAACTGTATGCAGAGAAGCGCCGCAGGACATCCGTCCCGTTCTGTCACGTCACTTCCGGGTCGGTTTTTCATCCATCCGTTTGCGGATGAAAAACGGACACAATGTATGTCTATGGGATTGCGGATGTCAGCGGATGACACCACTGACATCTGTTTTTGTGTCCGTTCCGTTTTTTTAAACGGAAGAAAAATAGTTTTAAAAAAACTGAACTGAACATAATGGACGCGAAACGGATGTCAGCGGATGGTCATCCGCTGACATCCACAATCCCATAGACATACATTATATCCGTTTTTCATCTGCAAACGGATGGGATGAAAAACGGACATACAGACCGCCCGTGTGAAAGAACCCTAATTTTCACACAGACTAAATAATATAAGCTAATTTGGGTTATTTTTACCAAAGGTATGTAGCAGTAAAAATTTTGGCCCAAATGTATGAAGAAAATTACTTTTTTGCAACATTTTATAATAGAAACTAAAAATAAGTGTTTTTTTTTTTTCAAAATTTTCACTTTTTTTTCGCTTATATCACAAAAGATAAAAAACCCAGTTTTGATCAAATACCACCAAAATACAGCTCTATTTGATAAAAAATGATAACAATTTTGTTCGGGTACAGTGTAGCATGACTGAACAACTGTCATTCAAAGTGTGAAAGTGCTGAAAGCATAAAATTGGTCTGGGCAGGAATGGGGTGAAAGTGCCCTGTATTGAAGTGATTAAAGACCAGGAGCAGTGCCATGTCAAGCTGACCAATATTTCCCATAGATGCCAATGAGCACTGAAAACTGGTCTAGGCAGGAAGGGGGTGAAAGTGTCCTGTAGTGGTTAAGAAGAATCCTATGACAACATTTTAAAACAAAACAGCGTGTAGTCTCTCCCCAAAATCTACACCAGGCCCTTTGAGTCTGGTATAGATTTTAAAGTGAACTCCACACCAAAATTTGTAAAAAAAAAAAAAACTGCGTGGGGTCCCCCCTAAAATTCATACCAGACCCTTATCCGAGTATGCAGCCTGGCAGGCCAGGAAAGGGAGGATGAGCGAGCGCCCCCCTCCTGAACCATACCAGGCCGCTTTCCCTCAACATAGGGAGGGTGCTTTGGGGTGCCCCCCAAAGCACCTTGTCCCCATGTTGATGTGGACAAGGGCCTCTTCCTGACAACCCTGGGCTGTGGTTGTTGGGGTCTGTGGGCCTGGGGCTTATCGAAATCTGGAAACCCCCTTTAACAAGTGGGCCCCCAGATCCCCGCCCCCCTATATCAATGGGTATTGGGCCCCCCCCTATGTGAATGGGTACTGAGCCCCCCTGCCCCAAAGCCCCCACCCCCACACCAAAAAAAAAAACGGCGTGGGGTTCCCCTTGGATTCCGGAATGGGGGGGGGGTCTCTTTGCTGTTATTTTTTTTTTTTTTCATTTTTTTATCTGTATTTTCAGGAGCCGACAATACATTACAGCCGCAAGCAAGTTTAAATGACATTTTTTCCTTTAGAAATGTTAGTAATGCAGCAAGATCCATACATCGTACAGATGCAACACTTTGCAGGCACATTAGGAGACTCCCCAGGCACGATATTTAAAGGACTTTTTCATTTTTATTGTTTCACTTTAGGCATCTTTAAAATCACAAAATCACTGTTCCTTTAAAAACGATTGTTTTAAAAAAAAAATTGCATTGATACATGTCCTCCAGGGCAGTACCCAGGTCCCCATACACTTTTTATGGCAATAACTTGCATAAAAGTCTTTAAACTGAGGACTTTTGATTTTTCATGTTCATGTCCCATAGACTTTAATGGAGTTTGCATGTTCGCTAGTACCTTTCCCCTGTTCAAGATATTCTGGTGCGAACTGAACAGGGGGTTGTTTGACCGTTCTCCCTACTTGGGACCTGCATCTTACCCAGGGCCGGATTAAGAGCATCATGGGCTTGGTGCTGAGGATTTTGAAGGGCCTTAAGGGCCGTGCCTTGCCATGCACCCAGAGGAGGAAGGGTGCAGCCATACATGCCTAATTCAACATGGGATGCTGTCTCTGAAGCCCATAAACACATCCATGCATCAGCAACTGTCCCTCCTTGTCCGGCCTTCGCGCTGTGTGGGGAGGTTCTGAGGGTGCTGCCTGGGGAAGCGAGCATAGAAGCCAGACTTCTGTGTTTACAAGTGACAGAAGAGCGGTAACAGTGAATATGGCCAACCCGGGGCCTATATAAAAGGTAGGGGCCTGGAGCTGCAGCTCCAATAGCCCCTACGTTAATCTGGCCCTGATCTTACCCCCATATTTGAAAGGATTATAAAGATGCATGGAGATCACAGGAACAACAGGCATCCCACTGAACAGGAGAACAGAGCCTCCAGGTGTCTTTATTATCCCTTCACCATCCCATGTTTGGTCTAATGAATAAGTTGGGGACCTATCTTACTCTGAGTTCCAATCTTGGAGCAGTAGTCTTTATGAGGAATTAGAGTTTCCCCTAATACCAAGCTCAGAGCTCATCCCCTGGAATTATAGGTGACTGGCACATTTTAGGGAAAGCAGGAAACTGGAAGCTTTCACCAATGTGTTGTAAGCAAGCAACCTTTGGGCCCAACTGTCCATGCTTCATGACTGGGCTTTTCATTAGCTTTATAGGGAGCTCCGTCTTCCTCTTTCCTGAGGGGTTGGTTATATAGGAGAATTATACACAGTGTTTAGTGTTTCTTGTTTTTCTGCTTATTAGAACACTTGTTATACAGTACTCTTCTTTCCAACCCCCCCCCCCCTCCCCTCTTTTCTTTTCATCCGCTGCTTACCTTTAGTCTACAAAGAGGAGGACAGGAGTTCTTTCCCTGTCCTTTTTTTTCTCTGTGTTCTCCCCTCCCATTCCCATCCCCTGCACCCACTCCTTTAGTCCTTCATTCCTACACAGACCATATCCTCACGTGACAGGACACACTCAACATTCCCATAATGACTTCTTAACATGCACAATCTCAAAGAGTCACCCCCAAATTACCTACTAAAATACACACCTGGAATGTAAAAGGTCTCAACATCCATGAGAAGAGATCAAGAGTGTTGGGTGATTTATGAAGAGCAAGAGTACATTCTTTCTTCAAGCATTTCTTTAAGAAACTCACTTTCTAACAAGGAAAGTGGAGAAACTCCCTAACATCTGCTACCCTCATGCCTATAATGGGACATCCATGGACTCTAGATCCAGATGCGTGAGCACTGTAATAGGGTGTTTTGCCAAATGGGAGTTCAAAGATTTCCAAGCGGACAATCAAGGCTGTTATGCTCCATGTACACGGGACGTTGTAAATGGCCGTTTAGGAGCAGTTGGGCGTTTTTTTCAGAAGCCCCTGAACCCACCTACATTCTATCTTATCTGTCCATGTACACAGGGTCGTTTACAGTAATTTGCAGGCAGTTGAGTTCATGGACGTTTTTTGGAACGCAAATTGCGTTCGAACGTGTGTTTCCCAGCGTTTCAAACGCAGAAACGCGGCCGAACATGCCCAAACGTGACCGAACGTGATGAACGTACGTTCAGCCACGTTATAAGTTTTTTTTCTTCCATTCAAAATCATTGGTTCCCTATGGGAGCCTATTGATTTGAATGGAAATCGCACCACAAGTCGGATCCGACTTGCGGTCGCGACTTGCACTGTGAGAATCTTGAGGGGGAACTCCACGCCAAAAATGGGAAAAAAAACTGCGTGGGGGTCCCCCCCAGGTTCCAAACCAGGCCCTTCGGGTCTGGTATGGAATTTGAGGGTAGCCCCATGCCGAAAAAACGGCGTGGGGTCCCCCCAAAATCCATACCAGACCCTTATTCGAGCATGCAGCCCGGTAGGGCAGGAAGAGGGAGGGGACGAGCGAGCGGCCCCACCCCCCCTGGACCATACCAGGCCACATGCCCTCAACATGGGGGGATGTTGGTGCTTTGGGGCAGGGGGAGCTCTGCACCCCCCACCTCAAAGCACCTTGCCCCCATGTTGATGGGGACAAGGGCCTCATCCCCACAACCCTTGGCGGTGGTTGTGGGGGTCTGCGGGCAGGGGGCTCATCGGAATCTGGAAGCCCCCTTTAACAAGGGGGCCCCCCAGATCCCGGACCCCCTTCCTATGTGAATGGGTATGGGGTACACTGTACCCCTACCCATTCACCCCATAAAAGGCAGTGTATGTAAATAACGACAGGAGACGTTTTGGAAAGTTTATTAAAAATCTTCATCTGTTCTTCTCTGCTCTGGTCTTCTCCCTCTCCTGGTCTTCTGCTCTTTTGCTGTCCGCTCTTCTGCTCTTTTGCCCTCTGCTCTTCTCTTCTCTTCTTCTTCTTCCTCCGGTCCTCCTCCGACGATGTCTCCGATGATTATGCCAGTCTCCGGTCTCTGCAGCTTGTTATATAGCCATTGCGGGCGTGGCCCCCGATGACGTCATTGGGAGGCCCTGCCCCCTCATGTCACAGATGACTCATCTGTGACATGAGGGGGCGGGGCCTCCCAATGGAGACATCGTCGGAGGAGGACCGGAGGAAGAAGAAGAAGAGAAGAGCCGAGGGAAAAAGAGCATAAGAGCAGGAATGAGCATCGCTCGAGGTCCCCATCAGGCTTCCAGCTTCAGGGGAAGGCATCTGCCTCAGCTGGCCCCTCGCGACACCCAGACAGATTGGGTTGTTGGGGTTGTGGTGCACGTGTCCCTGAAGACAATACGATGCGCGACAAGTGCTCCTCCCAGGCTGCGGGAGAGAGGGACAATTCAGACCAATGACTGGAGGCCCTAGTGAAGAGGGTCATCAAGGATTCCCTGGCAGAATTGGGAATAGGTCGGGCGCAGAGCCCATAAGTGAATCCTCCAAGCCCTCCCCCTGAAAGAGCACAGACTAGGGAGGATCCTAAAATCTCTCAGCCTTCCTGTCGGATAGTGACTCGGAAGTGGAGGACCCTTGCTTGGAATTTGAGTATGCTCTCGTCCCCTCCCTGGTGAGAGCGGTAAGAGAGACCCTGAATTGGGTTTCTCCGCCAAAAGAGAATAAATTCTTCAAACAGCGCTGCAAAGAGTGACTTAATTTCCCATTTCTAGGTGAATTGGGGGATATTATTATGGAGGAATGGAGTAAAGTGGAAAGGAAGAACTCCATGCTTTCCAAAATGTCCCGGCTGTATCCTTTCAAGGAGGAAGATATAAAACACCTAAAATCTCCTCCCTTGGTGGACGCCGCAGTCATGAGGCTGGTCATACATTTGACCCTTCCACTAGAAGATACAGCCTCCTTTTTAAAAATCCTCTAGATAGAAGAATGGATTCTGATCTTAAGAGAATCTATCTGACTGTAGGAATGGCATGCAAGCCGGCACTGGCCTTGGCCGCAATGTCCAAAGCGATGGAGTTATGGTCCGACTCAGTGGATGAGTCCTTTCGGAGTGTTTCTGAGGAGGCTGCCAGAAGTTCCCCCGATTCAGGAACTTGGATGGCTGACCCAGCTTCCAAGCAGATCTGGTGCCGTATTCCCTTTGGGGGTTCCTCCCTCTTCAGAATTAAGCTGGACGGGGCTATAACACAGGCTACAGGCGGCAAGTCTGTTTTTTTCTCCCTCAGAATTAACGCCCTCTCAATCCAAAGAAGGGGCAGCCCAGGAGGTATGTTCCAGATCGTGCCAAGGTAGCACGCACCTATAGACCTGGCAGAGAGCTTGGTCGTAATTGGAGATTAAGACAAACCTCCTCTCAGGAGCCCTCAAAGAGTGTCCCTTCTGGCGACCTTGATACGACCGGGTCCTTTTAAGATTGGGCCCGCTCAGGCATGTCGGGTGGGGGCTCGGTTGCTACACTTCCCGTGTGTCTGGGAGGCCTCAGTACGGGACCTCTGGACTGTCAGGCTGGTCACATGCGGACACAAGTGACCTTCAGCAAAGCACCAACACCCAGTTTTTCTTCCTACCTCCCTGTCACCCTCAGGGGAGAAGCGCAAGGTACTATTTTTCCTTCATAGAGTTTCTGGTGTCTCAAGGGGCTGTCATCTCCGTACCAGAACAAGAGTGTGGCAAGGAATCTATTACCCTCTCTTTCTCGGTACAAAGAAAATCGTATCGTGGAGACCATTCATCGTTCTGACCTTCCTTAAGCGATTTATCAAAAAGAAAAGGTTCAAGATGGAAACTCTTCTTTCTATTCAACAGGCGGTTCAACCAGCAGGCTGGATGGTGTCCATAGACTTAAGAGACGCATACTTCCATGTCCCTGTTGCACAAGATTTCCAGAGATATCTGTTTTTTTCCTTCAGGCAATTGCACCTGCGGTTTACTTGTCTCCCTTTCGGGCTTTCCACATCTCCACGAACCTTTTAGAAAGTTTTTGCTGGTTGTGGTAGCTCTGTTGAGAACAAAGGGCATTCGTCTTCATCATTATTTGGACGACATTCTTCTCTTGTCCCAAGACAGAACTCAGCTGTAGATGCAACTGGACCAAGTCGTGTCCACCCTTCAAACGTTTGGTTGGCTGCTAAGTTTGGAGAAGAGCCATCTATTCCCACCCAGTCCCTCGTCTACCTTGGGGCCCTGTTCAAACACAGCGACAGCGACAGTGTTTCTTCATTAGGAAAAAGTCGCAGTGGTCTGGGACAGAATTCTCCATGCCCTCTCATCGCCTCACCTCCAAGCGTGTCAGGGCTTGAGAATCATCTGGACCATGGTGTACATGGCTCCCATGGTAAAATGGGCTCTATGGAGAATGAGACCCTTACAGAAAGGTTTTCTTCAACAGTGGGATACCTGGCATCTGGATCAGTCCATCTTCCTGACTCCAGCCATGAGGGTGTCTTCCATGGTGGTGACATCGGGAACGTCTTCTGAGATGCCATTCTCTTGTGCCAACCTCATGGATTCTGGTGACCTCGGATGCCAGCAGCACAGGTTGAGGGGCCCATTGCCTCTCGGAAGTGGCTCAGGGCAAATGAAACCTTTCCTCTCGGGGAATAGTTACCAACATTCTGGAGCTACGAGCGGCTCTTCGAGCTCTGCAAATGCTCCTTCACTTGACAAAGGGGTTTTCAGTGATGCTAAGACTGGACAACACCTCGGCAGTCATATATAAGGAAGCAAGGAGGGACACGTAGTTGGTCCCTGCTGCAAGAGGTGGAACCGATTATGGCCTGGGTGCAAAAGAACTTGTCCAACCTGTCAGCAGTGTATGTTCCGGGGGTCCAAAATGTCCAAGTCGATTTTCTATCGCGTGTGCAGTTGGACGACAACAACAAGTGGTCTCTCCAGAAGATGTCTTCAAGTGGATCCTGAACCTGGGTTTCTCCCCAGAGGTCAACCTCTTTGTCTCCCCTCACATCCGCAAGTTGCAGAAATTCTATGCGAGATTCAGAGATCCTCAAGCTTCCGGGGTAGACACCCTCAAGGATCAGTGGAGGTTCCGCAGGGCATATGCCTTCCCTCCGGTTCCAATATTCCTGCAGTTTCTTTGGAGACTCAGGTCAGAAGCAGTGGAAGTACTGGCCGTGATACCACCTTGGCACAACAGGCCTTGGTTCCCTCTTATAACACTCTCAGTATTCAGGATCCAATTCCGCTGCCCTCAGGCAAGATCTACTATTACAAGGTGCCATACTGCATCCTTGCCCAGCCTGACTACACCTGAAGGCTTGGTTATTGAGAGGGGAAGGCTACAGGCCTTGGGGTGCCCCAAAAAAGCTATCTCTACACTTCTGAGTGCCAGACGGAGTTCAACCAACAGAGTGTATGAGAGAATCTGGTCAAAATTCTCCTCACATCTGGCCGCCAGGTCCAACCCTCATTCATCCATCAGGTCCCAGGATGTGTTGAGTTTTCTGCAGTCTGGTCTAGATCTTCCACTCTCAGTAAGCTCCCTTAGAGTCCAGGTTTCGGCTATTTCAGCTTTTTCCGGTTTTCCTTGAGCTAGCCATACTCTGGTCTGACAATTTTTTCAAGGGGGCAGTAAGACTCAGGCCCCAGAAGAAGCCAAGGTTCCCTAAGTGGGATCTCCCCTTAGTTCTGGATTTTCTTTCACAACGTATCCGTGATACAGATGAAACTCTTACCGTCAAGGAATTGACATTAGTAACTGTTTTCTTGGTATCCATTACATCCGCGAAGAGAGTCTCTGAAATAGGAGCCTTAGGGGCGCGGGAGCCCTTCCTAACCTTTTTTCCAGACAGGATAGTCTTAATCCCTATGTTGGAAGCAAGACCAAAGGTTACCTCTGGCTTTCATGAGAATGTGGAGATAGTTTTGCCTACCTTTAGGCAGGAAGAGGGCTCTTCTGTCCATCCGCTGGGTGTTGGATTTTGCCTCAAACAGTATCTGAAAGCTACGGTTTCCTTCTGGCAGTCAGATCATCTGTTTGTCACCTTCAGTGGAAAGATCAAGGGACTTCGGGCTTCTTCAAAGTCTATCTCTTCTTGGTTTATCCAAGCTATCCACTGCGCTTACAGGGCTGAGGGCTTGACTCCTCCAGTGGCGGTTACGGCTCACTCAACTCTGAGTGTTTCCACTTCTTGGGCAGTCTCCAGACATGTCGCGCCCGAAGTGATTTGTAGAGCAGGATCACGGTCCTCTATAATTACCTTTTTGTCTTTATGTTGAGCCGGCGGCTCTTTCTTCTGTTAATGTTGGTTTACAAGTCCTGTCAGTTGACAGAGTAAAGTAAACTTTTGTTCAGCACCTGCCCACCCTGTTTGTGTACGGCGAGTTATTTCCCGATACGTATGCTGCCATGGAGTCTGTCAGGAAAATGGAAAATTGATATCAAATACTTACCGTAATTTTCCTTTCCTGATGGACTCCATGGCAGCAGGAGTTCCCTCCCAGTTTCTATGGAGGATAGTTACAGAACACGTGTGCTGAACAGGTGCAAGGATTTGTGGGAGTGGACGTCCTATAGGGTAGGTTTGGAGGCGGGGCCAAACCCGATACGTATGCTGCCATGGTGTCCATCAGGAAAGGAAAATTACGGTAAGTATTTGATATCAATTTTCCATTTTTCCTGCCATCATCTGTAAAAGTTTTTTCTCTGGACTGGTATATTGTATAAAAATGAATATTGGTGGCTAAAGTGAACCACAAATGGGGTTAATTTACTAAAGACACATAGACTGTGCACTCTGTAAATGTAAATGTGGTGATGTGTTACTTTGTAGATGATACCCAATCAGGTTCAAGGGAAAAAAAAACATTTTTGCTTGCACATGATTGAATTATGCAAATAAGCAGAGCTTCACCACATTTACTAAGCTCTGGGGTAAATAATTGCAACTGCACTTGCAAAGTGCACAGTATACTTACCTTAACCTCCCTGGCGATATGATTATGTCTGGAAGTTTATACCAAAAGCGGTACAATTTTTTGCATGGAAATTTGGTGTTATGTATTATAGGCCTACAATTCTTAGTAATTACTGACTTAAACCTGACCAAAACAAGACTCTAGTAGACATCCCAGATGTGATAAATTTTGAAACACAAAATCATGAATTATAATCTCATAAATAATGTAATTTTATTCAATAATGTAGTAAATAAGGAAATTTGTCAAAGAAAGAAAATTCAATACACATGCTGCGTGTGATAAATTTTGAAACAAGGAACTACACAAAGTCCGACGTCACAATCAGGACAATGGAACCTGGTTTCCTTTCGGACTTTCTTTCCATTTCTATCGCGTTTTGAGCAGCAAACAACACACATCCTGGTCGGTGCTACCTTTTTTGCAGTTGGCGGGATTTAGTCTGCAAAGTGACGGCCGGTCAGACGTTCTGGGTTGACCACGTCAACAGCGCGACGTCCAGGTCTATTTACAACTCCTGATTGTGTCTGGTGCTTTACAAAAATCTGCTCAGCCACCTTCCAGACAAACTCGGAATGAGCAAGAGGCTTGTCAATGTTGGCTTTGTGCAGGATGTAAGCGTTCCAAAGACATTGTTCCAGAAGGTGTCTGAATATTTTTTTATAATATTTTTTTTGCTGTTTTCGCATAGCGGGATAGAAGGTCATGGCCTGATCGGCTCTGTCGACACCTCCCATTGTTTTGTTATAGTCAATCACGACCTGTGGTTTCAGCACATCTGTCCCACATTTTGTGTGGACCATGGCAGTGGAGGTATTGTGCACAGTGCTCATGAGACACACATCCTTCTTGTCTCGCCATCTCATTGCCATCATCTTACCCTTCTGCCAGGCAACCATTTCTCCGGTTTTTAGTTTTTTTTTGGCAAACAAAGATGGCATGTCTCGTCGGTTAGGCCTAACGGTACCATATGCGTCGGTTCTATTTTGTAGCAAAACATCATATAGTTCCGGGGAAGTATAGAAGTTGTCCGTGGTCACACAATATCCCTGGTTCAGCAATGGCTCCAGAAGTGTCAGGACGGATTATGTGGCCATCCCATAGCCGCTGTACCTGGGGTTGAATTTAGTGCCTTTGCCGGTGTAAATTACCGAATTCCATATGTACCCCGTGGATGACTCGCAGAGCATATATGATTTGATGCCAAACCGCGCTCTTTTGGATGCGATGTACTGAATCCAGCTTAGGCGACCCTTGTAGGCCATCAAACTCTCATTCACACTGACGTCCCTTTCTGGCACGTAGGTCCGCTGGAAATTGGCCACAATAATTTGCCATACCTCCCATATTTTTTTCAGTTTGGGCGCAGGATGCGTGGCCTCATCAAACTCCTCATTGTTTGTGAAGTGGAAATACTTCATAATCAGGGAGAAGCGATACTCAGACATCACGGTGCCAAAGAACGGAGTGGCCAGTAACCTGTTGGTGGTCCAGTACCATTTCTGGAACGGTTTCCCCACCAACCCCTGAAGAAAGAGGAGTCCCAGAAACAGCCACATGTCCTCTTTTGTCACTGGTTCCCACTTTCTTCTTCTGGAAAGCCTGGCATGCAGCGTAGCGGATTGCTGCTCTTGGTAGCGATTCGTCTCCATGACAATTATTTCAATTACCTCCTCAGTGAGGAATAATTGCAGGTATGCCAGAGGGTTGTCACGCTCGACATCTACCTTCATCCCGGGTGATCCGGTGAACGGGAATCTTGGGGGCGCTACCTGGTCTGCATCGCAATCAATAGCGCACCAAGTGCGCACATCGCTCAGGTCAGGTGCAGGGTCATCGCCGTTGTCACTTGCCAGATCCGTGTCAATGTCAGTGTCAGATGACAAATCACCCCATGACTCGCTATCGCTCACTTCCGCGAGCACCTCCGGGTCGCTGTCGCTGTCACTCAGCTGGTCCAAAAGCGCTTTAGACTGGCGCTTTTTTGATGCCATAATATATATATTTTTGGGCACAAATCACAAGTATAATGTCAGACGGGGCACTGTACTGCCAGATCTGAGGTAATCTTTGGTGATACAGTGTAATCCTCTCAGATTACAGTGTATCATCGCTGGATCGCTGGGACAAGGTAAGTGCATTACTCGGGGAGCCAAGGGGGCTCCGCTGGCACTCTGCAATACTACCCCGAGCGTGACTTGGGGTTACCGCTCCTGATAGAAAAAATTAACCCCCGAGTCACGCTCGGGATCACCGCCAGGGAGGTTAAGTAAATCATCCCCATAGAGTGCTTATGCTCTTAATATAGGTGGCCTATGACTGCAGGTGTACATGTGCATGCATGACCTCAGAATCCTGTTGTGTCATGCATTTTAAAAATGTGAGACTGTCACTGAGAATGTAAACCAAATCTGTGTATGCGAGCCCCCCAAGGTCTAAATCTGGCCCTAGGTGTGAAGTTAGAACATCTATGCAGATACCACACAGGAAACAGCCTTAGCTACATCAAATGTGTTTTGTGACCAGCCTTTACTTAGCATAGGTGAGGTTATTCATCCCACATCCATCCAGCTGTTAACACCCTCAAAATTTTAAATATATATATTTTTTTAAAGGTGAGAAAGCCTGCTATAAGATAATATACGATTATAGGTGTGACACAACATTTGCTACGATCAATGGAATGAAACATTTTATCATCAATCACATTTAGGATCTATGCAATGCATATGTATATTCTGTAACAATGGGTCCCAGCATTACATATGGATTTTGGTTACCCAAGTTTTTAGTATATTGATATTAAAAAATATTTAATTGTGTTTTATTTACATTGATGCAAACTTTATGGCTCAGCAGTTTGGGAAAACATTTTTTTTTTTTATTTACTCTATTACGATATGTTGGTAGGCCTCTTGGGATCCTTCCTGGAGGGATACTTGTCTGCTCTAGGCGTTTAATTATTTTAGCTCCAATTAGTAGCAATATGATTTTCTTGCGAGTGATATGTAGTTATTTTTCACTTCTTATTCCTACATTTTCTATGATCCTACAATTTGGTTGGCCCAACTTATCAAATATGTATTTTTAATTAGGGATAAGTCAGAAAATGTGACCCCCCCCCCCTCCCTTTACCCCGCCTCCTCCCTATCCCTCTAGCTACACTAAGGCAGCCCTCAGATTAGTCCATTTTTTTTGTTCAACCAGCAGGTTGAACAGAAAAAAACTGACTTGATTCCTCCCCGCTGAGCTATTGTATTCTGACAGTGGAGAGACTTCTCCACTATCCAAATACACTGATCAAAGTTGCAGGCTATAGCCCGCAGTGCTGATTGAGCAGGGAAAATCCAAAACAGCGGTTGTACAGAGGTCGATCGGTAGATTGACTTCTGTACAATCTCAGTGCCCATACATGGATTGAAAGTTATCTGCTCCCTGCTGAACCAGACAAATTTCAAGCCATGTATGGCCAGCTTAAGTCAAACTATCCCTTCCATAGGTATTTGCTTACATCCTTCAACAGTGGTGGCTTCCTGCATTGTCAACATCCCAACTGGTGTAAAAGTAGCATGGATTTCCTTCGGCTGTGCACTAACATCCTATAGACCTGAATGTGAGGATGTTAATATAAAACAAGTACATCCTATTTAAGCCTATTGGATAACAGTGCGCAGGACAACTGTGCACATTACATTTTTATTGGCTGGAATGTAGACAACGTGGGAGGCTGCTGCTATTGGTAAAGGAATGTAAGCACATGATTTGATGACGGAAGTCAGCAGAGCTTCACCTCAGTCACCAAGCTCTGAAGCAAATTTTCCTGTAAAGTGCAACTTCACTTGCAAAGGGAACAGCCTATTTGTCTTTAGTAAATAAACCCCACAGGAGGCAGAGGTCAGTAGCACATGATGCACAAGTAAAGGGTTCAGCAGTATGTGAAAAAGTACAGAGTGTAGAGGTCAGGAGTATGTAATTCACAAAGCACAGGGGTAAGTAGTATATAATGTACAGAGTTCAGGGGTAGGAGTATATAATGTACGGAATACAGGGATCATGAATGTGTAAAGTACAGGGGTCAGAATTATGTATTTCTCCCACCAAGTACAAATTCCCCACCCCTAGCAAAACCACGCCCCTTACCTTCCCAAGTAAAAAATTCTAGCCCCAGCATACATCCTTTGTTTCCCAAGCAAACTCTTCCTCTTCATGAAAACCTTTTCTCATCCACCACATCACTAAACTCCCCCCAAGAAAGCCCTTCTGCATTAGCAAATCCACCCCCCCCCCCCAATAAACTCCCACTAATCCCCTACTAACCAAAATTCCCCATCCCCCCAAAAAAACCCTTCTCACCCCCTCAGTAAAGTAAAAAACTGTGCCAAGAAAACCCCTCCTCATCTCTGAAGAAAAATCCCTATCACCCAGCACAGAAATCCCTACTCCCCTGCACAGAAATTACCCCTAGCACAAAAATCCTCTCTCCCCAGCATCCCCTTGCCAAGCACTCACCAGGCCTCATGCAGAGCATTGGCTATGCAGAATGGGGGAAGATTCGCCCAGCAGTGCCATATGAACTCAAGAAGAAGTTTCTTTTAGTTCCCTCAGCCCTACCCTGCTGCTGTGACCCGAGGTCTGACGGAGAGCAAGGTAGTTTGCTGCTATGCAGGAGCTAAAAAAAGTGCAACATATAAGTGGAGCACTGTCAATTACTGGAAAAACATGTAGATAACAAAATAAAACTAGTAAAAAATTATATATGTCAAATTCCCATTCACAGAATTCCACTGTAGTGCAAATATAGTGACATAAAATGCTTGTATCCAATGTGTTCAGCGCTTACCACCTTCAGGCAAAATTCCTGCTCACCTCCAATATCTGACCCCACCACAGAGTCAAATAAGCCTTAATGTCCTCCACTTAAGATGATACTGGATGATAATGGAACATTTCCACTGGTAGCACCCCTGAATCATTAGTCCTCCGCCTCTTACTCACGATATTTATTGAATATGCCATAAAAACAGAAATGGAGAAATCATAGTGCTCTCTGCTATATATGGGCATCTTGAGAATTTGTGGATTTACTATGCATTAGGGTAAATGAAAATGAATGGTTCTGTATTTTAGTCTGTCACTTTAAATAAATAATTCAGTAAAATAAATAAATTAGTTTAAATAAATAAATGAATTAAAAAAAATAGATTGGTCTATTTATCTATTTAACACTTTCTTTTTTTTTTCTTCTGTGCTGTCCATTCCACTTTCTTTTTATGCTTTTTTTTTTTTTTTTTTTGTTCGTATGATCTTTTTCTAATTATTCAGGAAGTCAGATTTACATGCAACAGGCTACAGTAGTATAGGGGCAAGCTAGGGTAGTATACGGACAGGCTATGGTAGTATATAGGCAGGCTAGGGTAGTATATAGGCGGACTAGAGTGGTATACGGACAGGCTAGGGCAGTATATGGAAAGGCTAGGGCGGTATACGGACAGGCTAGGGAGGTATACGGAAAGGCTATGGCGGTATACGGACAGACTAGGGCGGTATACAGACAGGCTAGGGCGGTATACAGACAGGCTAGGGCGGTATACGGACAGGCTAGGGCGGTATATTACAGTGGGATCAGTGGCAGTGCTGGTGAGGGATGGGGAAGGGACTTATTTTCCATGTTGCTCATGAGTAGGGCAGCCCATTGAAATGTATGGGCTGCCCTACATGTGATACATATAAAACAACTTCTGCACTCGTGTGCAAATAAAGCTAAACTGTGTAAATGCAAAACAACAGATTTTCTCTAAATATTCAGTGTTCATAAAACTGCACTACCATGTAAATAACTGTGAACACTGTGCTCTGCTCATTAAAGATGGTTAACTTGTATTGAGTATTTAGTTAATGTGGGGAATTTAGACTTTGATAAAACAGAGTTTGGATAACAGAGGGTTAAATGGCATGGTCATAAAGTGTGTTCACATTATCTGGACATACACAAAGTGTGTAGGGGGGGGTGTTAATATAGTGATATGTGGCGGCTCCAGAGATGTCTGTTAGTTGTAAACAAAGCTCCAGACTCGGCCGGGCCGACTCCCCCACACGCACACTCCCCTGCTCTTCCGATCCTTCATATTAGCTGAATCAGTCTCATCTCCCTGCAAACAAATCCTCCTGATTAGTCCTGATGTAAAACTGCCAGCTTACCTATCCAAATTGACTTTTCTTAGACTTCTAGGGCAGATAGAAAAAAAAGAGTTTGGGAGCTGTAGCGGGACAGTCACTGTCTGCTGTGGGCAATTATGTAACGTGCATTAGATGATTAGGGTATGCATGCCTGTGAGTTGTCTCCGGCTCTGTGGTGTCTGGCACTGGCAATAGTGACACCTATGCCGAGATCAGGAGATGGGATCTCCTCCAGCCTTTCCTTCTTCAGTCTTCACTAGTCAGCTAAGCTTTTAGTCTCCACCCCCCAACCATTCCATGAATTGAATGGGCGGCCGCAAAGAGGCTGATTGGGCGGCTGCGGGCTTCAGAGACAGCCCAGCTGCTTAAGCTGCTTTGTGCCCCCCCCCCCACTGGGATGTACCATCTGCCCACCTGGATGGGGGAAGACGCAGAGCTTCCCTTTCCTTTTGGTGTCCCTAACCCGCACAGCCGGACAATAAAAAGGGGGCACCTCCGGTGTGATGTGTACTGATAACAGCGACTTTGCACACAACTGCTAGAAAGAAATGTGGTCGGCAATTTGCTGCCCCTTTAAACTGCCGCCTGGGACCAATGGACCCAGCAGGACCCATGGTAGGGCCGGCCCTGCCCCTGTATCAAGAAAGTTGATCCCTACTGTTCGAAGAGGTCTATTCACCAATCTTTTTGCCCAAGATTCACACACATTTCACCCAAGATATTCATATTTTTCCAATGTAATCTTCAGAGAAAGTTGTGTGAATCAGGTGAAAACATTGATTAATAGACCCCTAAGTAAAAGACCAGTCATTGATCATACATATAAATTGCAGCATCAGATAAAAGCAGCTTCAAACGCATTTAACAACCACTGTCTGCTGATGCTACGTTATAATTACAAGAGATTGCTTAACACACAGGGGTAGATTTACTCAAACTGGAGATTGCAAAATCTGGTGCACCTGTACTGTACATGGTAGCCAATCAGCTTCTAACTTCAGTTTTTTCAATTAAGCTTTGACAAAAAAAAAAACCCTGAAAGCTAATTGGTTTCTATGCAGAGCTGCACCCTGCACCAGATTTTGCACTCTCCAGTTTTAGTAAATCAAGCTCACAATACAATTGCCATCTAAAGTTATATGCCACCATTAAAAGAGCAAATGGCCTAAATAGACAGTCACGTAAAATCAATGGCAAAATAGTTATTGAATTTGCTTCATTGTCCCATGAGTGGCCACAGTAACATAGTATACAGACATATGTAGAGTAAGACCACAATAAATTGGGGCCAACTATAGCGCTTGCTTCAGGTGAACCACTGCTGGACAATTGCTTGTCAATTCAAAAAAAGGTTAAAAAACGTGTGAGGTTGGTAGGCCTTAGAATATATATAAATGTATAAGTGAGGGTGCGCTGATAGTGGTGAGTTAAAGCCGCAACCTGTATTCAGTGCCTGAATAGAATAAATATAATAGTGATGTGATGGGTAGGTGCGCTAAAACAATATCCAAAAATAATATCCAAAAATAATAAAGTTACACTTGGATATATGTGGGAGGTGTTCGGTGTTATGAACAACTTAATTGTGACAAAATGGAAAACATAAGAAAAGTGCTCAACAACACAACAATATGTCCAAAGCATAAATCTTCTAAATGTCCATAAATGATGAATCAATCAAGTGCTCAAACAAATTGGAATAAAGCAAAAATCTTCAGCTTCAGTGTAGTGAACACCCACCACCAGGTGAAATTCCTCCTTACCAGACGGAAAAGTAAGATGTGCACAACTCAGCATATGTGTAGATCACTGCAACCGTGCATGCTGCCAAAATCCATGTGAACCACCCAGAATGGTCCCTTACCGGATAAATGAACAGAATACGCCTGTAGATATACTCCGAGTCCCTTTCCACTTCCTCCGTATGTATCTCTACACGGGAGTGCCTTTACAATCAGCTGATGGAAAGCGTTGTAGTTCCAAAAGTACCCACTGCTTGCTCCTCCACTCTGAACCTAAAGCTAGGCAGGTGTATGACCAATAGGCCAACACCCAATAGGCCAACTCCACAGCTTCCTTCCTGGTCACATGTTTCCTCCAGATGAAGCAACGTGTGATAGTGGCCTAACGCGTAGAGGTGGAGCCTGGTGGTGGGATCACATCAATAGAACACGTGAGAGCTGGGGGTGTGTGGTTCATTCAGCCATTTAACCCAGGAAGAAATGCGTCAGAGAGGAGGCGTTACCGTCATGAACGACCGCTCAGGACCCGCGCTGCAGCCGGACCTGAGCTCACCTTTAGAAATTCTGGAACAACACTATATGCTCGATTGAACTGCTTAAACTGTAAGTGTATTACTGCGCAAATAAATTGGTTTTAGAAGGTATCACACTATTGCGGCTTATTTTCTACAACCCACGCCTGGAGGGTGTTGGCCTATTGGTCATACACCTGCCTAGATTTAGGTTCAGAGTGGGGGAGCAAGCAGTGGGTACTTTTGGAACTACAACGCTTTCCATCAGCTGATTGTAAAGGCACTCCCGTGTAGAGATACATACGGAGGAAGTGGAAAGGGACTCGGAGTATATCTACAGGCGTATTCTGTTCATTTATCCGGTAAGGGACCATTCTGGGTGGTTCACATGGATTTTGGCAGCATGCACGGTTGCAGTGATCTACACATATGCTAAGTTGTGCACATCTTACTTTTCCGTCTGGTAAGGAGGAATTTCACCTGGTGGTGGGTGTTCACTACACTGAAGCTGAAGATTTTTGCTTTATTCCAATTTGTTTGAGCACTTGATTGATTCATCATTTATGGACATTTAGAAGATTTATGCTTTGGACATATTGTTGTGTTGTTGAGCACTTTTCTTATGTTTTCCATTTTGTCACAATTAAGTTGTTCATAACACCGAACACCTCCCACATATATCCAAGTGTAACTTTATTATTTTTGGATATTATTTTTGGATATTGTTTTAGCGCACCTACCCATCACATCACACTTAGAATATATATGGTGCAGTAAACCTTAATAAAGTGCTTTGTGCTAATACCTTAATTAAGTATTGTGCAAAGATGAATATGTATGTGTATACACACTGTTTGATGAATAACAAATAACCTTATAATAATGCTTAGGGTAGATAACACAATATAGGTATACAAGGTTGGATAATTAGATATATTATAATGCAATTTTAAAATTATAAAGGTGATGGAAGGAGCTGTAATTAAAGTGATTAAATCAAACAGGTGAAAAAAATGTTTGCAATAAAAGTTCATAAATAATAGTTCATATGTGACTCAAGTGCAAATATACAGGTAAAAAAGTTCATAAATAGTAGTTCATATGTGACTTAGGTGCAAAATATGCAGGTAAATCTTGAGTGCAGATAGGGGAAAAAAGGTGCAGGTGCTCTGTGTTGAATCCTCCAATGATCCAGTGCTGGTACTTTTTGGTGTCACCGTGGGGGATAATAGAAGAAAACACTCACCAGATGATGTGGGTCTTATATACCTTATGGTATTAAGACCTGTAAACGTTTGTTTGGCCACCAGGGCCAGAGTAGACACTGCTGGGCTTTGTAGTACCACAGTATTCGGGATTTCCCTCTCCTGGATAACCTCGATCCATGGGGTTCAGTCAGGGTATGAAGGATAAAAAAAGATCCAGATAATGTATCACCATAAAAATTGTTTTTTAATAGAATTGATAGGTAACCAGTACATGAAAAAGTAAAAAACCGCCAGCCGAAATGGTGCCTTGAGTGGAGAGCGGTGAATACCGGCTTGCGTTCCACTCAGGCACCCGTGATGTAAGCAGCGTGCGTTCAACCTTACGCGCGTTTCGTCAATGCGTATGACGTCTTCAGAACCTCCCCCATTAGTGTCCTCAAATATGTGTATTATCTATTAAAGTGCCAAGTGAAATAAAGTGCTTAAAAAGTCCCACAAATCCAATATAAAGCATAAAGTACAGTCCCACAGAGCACTTTATTTTAAGCACTTTATTTCACTTGGCACTTTAATAGATAATACACATATTTGTGGACAGCAATGTCCAATTCGTTGGAAACAAATATTTATTGAGAGCACGGTTAATTCATTTTTTTGGTTTGTTCGTTGCTAAACCTTTGCTTTACAACGTGCAGTTCTCATCATTGTATTTTATTTGTTTATTCCATATTTGCGCAGATGTGGGGTTCATTTACCTATTTTTTCAAAATTAACCTAACAAATGAATTTGAAATGTTTCTGTTGTGCTCATCGCTAATAGTATATAATAAAATATAGAACACTTTTTTTTTAAAGAAGTTTAAAGTTACTTATTGAAGATCTGCTAACTCTAATTGGACTGGGAATCTGAAAACCTTTGAACAAATCTCATGGTGAAATTAAGCAAAAAAACCCTTTGGGAACTCATTGTGAAATGAAAAAAAAAAGCTTTAGGGAAAAATGAAGGGTTATATGCAAATCACAAACAATATATGAACTCTGCAAAGTAGGCTTTCTTTACAGGGGAGGCTTGCATGCGTCATCTAAAACTCCACAGTGGTCCTTTTTAGGGAAAGCTAGGAATTAGAAGCATAATATCTTGTATCTTATTGCTACATTTCTATATTGTACTGGAGCCTGTTTGATAGAAATGTTAGTATTACTATAGTTCAAATGAATGCCATACAAATACCAAAGCTTTTAGGAATGAGAGAATTTTCTTCATCAAAAATCGCCATAGCTAAAAATGGCATTGTATGTTATGTTGGAAAACTCAAACCCTACAAATGTAGGAAAATTCATTCTTCTTGGACTTTCTACAGTCTACAGTCTGAACGCCGTCTTCTCCTTGTTGCTTTTTTTGATGTACATGGTGACGTCATTAGGAAATCTTTTACTGATCATTATGGTAAAGAATAACCACCAACTTCAGACGCCCATGTACTTTTTTCTGGCTAATCTTGCTGATATTGACATTTGTTATTCTACAACTGTGGTGCCCAAAATGTTGTCGTCAGACAGAAGCATTTCCTTCTTGGGATGTGCAATCCAGATGCACTTTCACTCAGCTCTAGCTGTTGCTGAATGTATAATCTTGGCTATTATGGCTTTTGACAGACGAAATGCCGTCTGTAAACCTTTACAATACCATATGATCATGGATCAAAAACTGTGTCTTCATCTGGTTGTTGGATGTTGGATTGTGAGCTTTGCTGTTTCTGTATATCTTACATTGTATACTTTTAGATTGCCTTTCTGCAAATCCAACCAAATCAGTCATTATTTCTGTGAGATGCCACCATTACTTCATTTGGCTTGTGCAGATATTTGGTTTGGTGAGGTCTTAGAGTACATTGTAGCTGTAGCAGTTGTTGGAAACACCTTTGGGTTCATACTTGTATCTTATCTTTTTATCCTTTGGAACATCTTGAATATAAAATCCACAAGACAAAAGCAAAAAGTTTTTTTTACTTGTGCCTCCCACCTTACTGTGGTCTTCCTCTTCTATGTACCAATACTGTTCATGCACTTACGTCCTCCTTCCAGTTACTTCCCAGAGCAGGACAGGGTTGTGTCTATTCTATATACATTGGTGACACCAGTGTTAAATCCAATCATCTACAGTGTACGAAATAAGGAAATAAAAGCAGCTATAGAAAAAACCTTTTCAATCACAGTATCCTGCTGATATTTAATATTTGCTATCACCAGATAAAGATGATCATGGTACACCAGGCTGATTAATACTTAAAGTGGTTGTAAAGCTTCAGGTTTTTTGCTTTTTTTTTTTTACTAAAAATAACAAACATGCCTATACTTACCTGCTTTGTGTAATGATTTAGCCCATCCTCTTCTTCTGGGGTCCCCTGCCGGCTCTTCAGGCCCTTCCTCTTCATCAGGTTGTAATGTTCTGGTACCTTTGGGTACCCTAATTACTCTTTCATAAGTGTATGCGCCCCACCATTCTCTTTTGGTAAGGTGCGCATACACCTTTAAGACTGATGCTGTCATCACTGAGCGCCGGACTGGATGGCTATTTAGATCGCCGGCTCTCACTCACGTGTGTTCGTTCAAACTGCTTTGTGCCTTGATGCTCTCGTGCTTGCAAGCATACCTCGCTGTCGGAACCACGCTGCGCTGATCCCTGTATCCCGCTACCGGATCATCCGCTCTTTCCGAACCTCTCCTCTGCTACATTGCTATTAGTGATAAGTACCCCACAGGGGAAACCTCTATAACCTTTATACTAAAGCTTACACTATCTAGCTCTGCATACTAAGGACTATTACTACATCTGCATTATCTAAGATTGCTAGCTCTTGAGCCTACTACCACCTGTTCTTGCACTGGGTTGATCTCTCTTGTATGTCCACCTGCTACTCTGTCATCTGCTACCATACATGATTGCTAAACCTATCTGCATCCCATCTGCTACTATCTTACTTTCAAGATGATTTCCTTTCAAGTGTCTGTCATCTACCATCTCTACCCAACCTGTCTCTTCAGCCTATCATCACTGTGTTACTATATACATAAGTCACTCTAGGAAACATCTTATTGAGTGTGTGTATTTACTTGCTGAATTGAGATCATCCACACATGATGAGTCATTGAGAGTTGGGAATGGTGTCTCAGCGTTTCTCTACATGACTACTGAAGTGGAATATTTCTGCAGCTGAAAATCCACATCATACGTAAAACGCAGGAGCGTTACACAGGTGCCCCCAGGGAAAGCCGATTTTCCTAGGGGCAACCATGTGCGCTCGCTCCTGAGTCCCGCTGCTGCGTCCATTGCCCCCCCCCCCCCGTTCCAGCATCACTGAGTTTGATTGACAACAGCAGGAGCCAATCGCTCCCCCTGCTATCAATCTGTCCAATGAGATAGTGGTGGGAGCTGCTGCACTTTTACACATAGAATGCATTAAGGTGAAAAACCTTAAGGCTATAGAACCACTTTAAAGGCTCAGTTCACCTGTCCCAAATTGCAATTATTATGGTCATCCAGTTTATAACCTCCCTGACAATGGTCCCAATTCCCTTGACTGTTTCAGTCTGTCTGTTGGGTCTCGTAAGCACCTTAGCACACCGCTGAGCAACCAAAGCCCTCATTGGTTTGTAGTTCCAGTATTCAATGTGCAAAAGTCCGTCATTTTAAAATGAAAGCAATCAGAGATGCCCTCCTTAAATTTCTGAAAGGCATTGGTCAATGCCGCTATTCCCCTATGCAAACCCACATACCGCTCAAGTGGATACCCAGCTAAATTTTACAAAAACATGGACTATCATTAAGCCCTTGCTCTATTTGTTTCATATTATTGTCACTGTTTTACTAGATTTAAAATCTCAGGCCTGGTACACACAGCCCCCTTAGATTTAACATTGTATAAATGCTTTTCTGTTGCACGTGAAATAGCCTTGGAGGACCTCAATTACGAGGAACAACTACAAGCACTAAATTTATTCTCACTGGAGAAGAGACGGTTGAGAGGGGACATAGCGATTTACAAACACTTCAATAATGATCCCAGCGTAGGAAAAAAACTTCAGTCTCAGGAAGTGTAAGAGGACACGGGGCCACACAATGAGATTGGAGGAGAACCAGTTTTAAATAAACTATGCACTGTCAGCGGTGGTGTCAGCGGGGATTATTGATATTTTTAAAAGACTCTTGGACATGCATCTTTAGGAACACAACATACAGGGATATGGGAAATTAAATATGGGAAATGATTATAGACACTGACACACGTACACCTACACAGTTTGAATTGAATGGACTATTGTCTTTTTTCAACCTTACCTACAATGTAAATATGTACCCTATAGATGTATTATTCATCAGGCGAGAACGGGCAGCAATGTTGGTTTTAAGAGTTGGTTTCTGACCTCTTTATAATAAAGTCCATCTATTATTAGAGTATTTGTTTGATGTTTTTGTACTTTCCGAGCCGGGGAATGCCCAAAGGCTCTGTATTGTAATTTGTCTTTTACCTTCAAAATTCAATAAAAATAATCTACAAAAAGAAAATGCTAAGTTCACCTTTTCCAGAAAATAGCCTATGCAATAGAGGCCCCAGCAGATCATAAAAAAATGTTCAGCTTTGTAAAGTACTCATACCTGTACGCTATTTGGGCCCCCAGAAGCCCAAAACTCCCAGTTAGCTTGTCCCCATGTCCTGCTTTGGAAATAGTTTTCACATCCTAGCTGGTTGGTGTCAGCAGTTACCTCAGGTTTGTCATCTGGACTCACCTCTGGATTCTCAGTCCTTAGTCTGCCTTATGAATCTTCTGACCTTCTCCACTGCCCACCCTTCCCTTTGCTCTATTTTCCTTTAACGTGATTAATCTTTATGGGGTAATGTCACCCACTTTTTGGGTAGATGGTGATTGGTAAACTGTAGTTTGGTTGGTGTAGGATATTACTGCCTAAGCCTTGGTGACTAAGCATGTTGGACTGTTAAAGTGGAACTATAGGCAAAACTTTTTTGAGATTTTGGACAGAGCAAGGGAGGGTTTTAGCCTCTGTTAGATTTTTTTCACCATCTGTGTCCCATTTGAGAGATTTCCTTTGACTTCCTGCCCCATAGCCAAACAGGAAGTGAGAGGAAATCCCTGCTAATTAGAGGAATTCCTTGGGGACCCCCGGGTCACCAGAACTAGTGCCCCCAATGGAAGATTTCCCCTCTATTACTTTACTGGGATTTTCTTTTACTTTTACTTTCAATGATAATGGTAAACAGGACAAATAGAGAGGATAAATCTCCTTAAAGCGGAGTTCCGGCCACGAAAAAGTATTTTCAATAAAAATACCCCGGGACAGTCAGGGCTAGTATATTCCACAATGGATAGCCTCTGATGTGTCCCAGGTCGCACTTACCTTTTAGAAGAAATACTTACCTTGAAAATTTCTTCTCCAGCACTGCCATCTCGGATGTGGGCAGCTGAAGCCAGCGCGTCCTCTTCTGCGTCCTCTTCCGTGTCCTCTTCTCCCAGAATGCGCCTGCACCGGCCCCGCTCGTCACTTCCGGGGGGGGGCGCGCCATCCCTCCACAGCTTCTGGGCACGCCCAGAAGCTGTTTAGCAGGGAATGAGGCGCCCGCACCGGAAGTGACGAGCGGGGCCGGTGCAGGCGCATTGATTCCTGGGAGCGATGACGTTCAGCTCCCAGGAATCGATGCAAAGAGGAAGTGACGGCGCGGGCCACAGCCGCAGAGGGAGGAAGTGGAAGAAAGGTGAGTATATTTTTCTTCAATAACAAGGTAAGCACACAAAAAAAAATCGTAACTATCCATTAATTTTTCAGGTGACCAAAAGCAAGCGGATGGCCCAAAATCGATTATGTCGATTTTGTGGCCAGAAATCCGCTTTAACTGGGGCACAGACAACAATAAAAGTCGAATAAGTGTTCAAACACCTCTCCATTTTATCCAAAACTAAAAAAAAAATTTACCTTTTAGTTATATTTTATTTGTTAACAGGAGTTCTATTTGGTAATAAAAGTCAAAGTTTATTTTATAATTATAATTTACTTAAAACCAATAAAGGGGCCACAACCTTTAATGTGTGTTTATTTTAATAATTAGGTATGGTAATATGGTATGGTGAGTGTTAATGGGGTGTACAACCCCAATAAAAGCAATGGGCTGGGACAAGTTAAATACTGCCAGGGTGTTTAATCACTTCTGGACCGGAAGGTTTTCCCTCTTCATCACCAGGCCATTTTTTGCGATTCGGCACTGCGTTACTTTAACTGACAATTGCGCGATTATGCGATGCTCTACCCAAATAAAATTGATGTTTCCCACAAATAGAGTTTTCTTTTGGTGGTTTTTGATCACCTGTGCGATTTTTATTTTATGCGCTATAAACAAAAAAGAACAATATTTTTTTACTTTCTGCTATAAAAAAAAATTTAAAAATCAAATTGTTTTCATCAATTTACGCCAATTTGTATTCTTCCACATATTTTTGGTAAAAAAAAAATCCCAGTAAGCGTATATTGATTGGTTTGCACAAAAGTTATCACGTCTACAAACTAGGGAAAATATTTATGTAATTTTATTTATTTTATACTAGTAATGGCGGCAATTAGAGATTTTTAGTGGGACCACGACATTGCAGCAGACAGATTGGACACTTAACTGACATTTGTGACAATTTTGGGGGGACCAGTGACATTACTACAGTAATCAGTGCTAAAAATATGCACTGTTACTGTAATATTGACACTAGAAGGAAAGGGGTTAACACCAGGGAAGATCAAAGGGTTTAATGTGTCCCTAGGGGCTGCTTTCTAACTGTGTGGGGGTTGGGCTTAAGGAATGAATACAGGGACTTGAGTTCCTAAATAGGAGGAACACAGGAGCCCTGTGTTCATTGCTGACAGAACAGCGTTCTGCTGTGTTTACAACAGCAGACCGCCGTTCTGTCTCCACGGGGAGCGATTGCGGGTGTACGGCAGCAATCGAGGCTGCCGGACCCGCAGATCTGGTTCCCCTGTGGCGAATGGGAGCACCCACTCGCGGTCCTGATGTAGTTTTGTGGGAATATGTACGGCGGCTGATCGGCAAGTGGTAAATGATTTTGTTTTATTCTCCTAGATAGCACAGCTGATATACCTGTTCTTCCTATATTTTCGGATCGTTAGTATGGTGCTTTCAACAGCCGATTATGAATTTATGGACGACAAATACTGGATGTGCAGGCTATAAAATTTTTATCGTATTTGAACACAACGTCCCATTTTCGTTTAATCTGTAAAGTTTTCGGCAGAAAAAAATCGTAAGAGCAAGACTAGGCATGCTTGGAAATGAAAGAATACATACAAAACAATTTAACACATGACATCACTTCTGAAATTGTGATCTGTCGTACGAGAATTTTCATATGAAAGTAACTTCTTCACTTTCGATCTGAGACTAGCGTGCAACAAAAAACAGATGAACACCATTCTGATAATCTGATCGTGTGTACGAGGCTTTAAATTGGGGAAGGAGAGCGAAGAGGGATCATGTGACCACACAGCTGCGGTGTGAGAAAAGGTATTTAGCCTTGTCATTTGAAAAAAAAGACACACAATGTAGTTGATAAACCAGAGGGAATACCAGCAAAGTCCCAATGTACGTATATGTATTATTAAACATGATATTATACATTGATTTTTCATCACCTTTTAGCAGTGTGCTTCATTTAATGTCCGAATCTCCCTCCTCCTTTTTTTGACTTTACAAACACTTACAGTACAGTAGATGTATGGTATGTGTGTATGTATTTTTTATTACTTTATTTAACTTTCACTTTTTTAAATTTAGCTTCATTACTGTGCCTCTGGGTTACAATATACATTGGACTTACTCGAGAAGACATTAACCCATGATATCTCCCATGTGCTGTAAACAGAGAATAAGAAACAGATTCTCCACTAACATGAACCTGGATCTGCTTGTTCACCTGAATGCAAAAACGTACTCCAGAGTTAGTTTTTCCTTTATTTTCTATTTGAAAGGCATCAGACAGCACAGAAAGTGAGGCAAAATTTCCAAAAACAGAAGTGTATTTATTACTGGTACTTATAGAGTGCTGTTAATTTCTGCACTTTCCATTTACACTGTACATTCACATCAGTCCCTGCCCTCAAGGAACTTACAATCTATGGTCCCTAATTCACATTCATACATGCACATACTAGGGCTAATTAACCTACCAGCATGTCTTTGGAGTGTTGGAGGAAACATGCAAACTCTAGGCAGGTAGTGCTGTGGTTGGGATTTGAACTAATAACCCAAGTGCTAGCTAGGCGAAGTGCTAACCACTCTGTCAATGTGAAATATAAATATTTTTTCAGTAGGTCAAGGAAGGGTTGGAACCTCTGTCATTTTTTATTGTGTCTGTGTCCCTGTTGGGTTAGGTGACTGTCCGTGTGACTGGTGTCCCTCAGGACATGAAATGAGGGGAAATTTCCTTCAAGGTAAAACAGTGAGTCCCTATGATACGGCCTATGAAAATCTTTGAAAAGTTTGTCTATCGTTCATTTCTGCAACTCTGCGTGCCTATTTGCAGCCACATTTGAAAAATGTATTGCCAAATAAAGCTACATATTAACCACTTAAAGCGGAGTTCCGGGCACAAAATCAATCTTTTTTTTTTGTGCCCGTCCGCTAGTTCTCCTTCACCTGAAAAGGAATTGGATAATTAGGTTTTTTTTTTTTTTTTTTTACTCACCTTGTAATTGAAGATCGAAAATACTCACCTCAGTGTACTTCCTCCCTCAGCGCCGCGGCTCCGCCGTCACTTCCTGTCTTGCGATGATTCCTGGGAGCTGAACGTCATCGCTCCCAGGAATCAATGCGACGGCACCGGCCCCGCTCGTCACTTCCGGGGCGCCGCCGCATTCCCCTGCTTGCCCAGAAGCTGTGGAGGAATGCGGCGCCGCACCGGAAGTGACAAGAGGGGCCGGTGCAGGCGCATTCTGGGAGAAGAGGACGCGGAAGAAGACGCAGAAGAGGACCGCGTCGGCTTCAGCTGCCCACAAGAGAGATGGCAACGCTGTGGAAGAAATTTTATAAGTGAGTATTTCATCTTGCAGGTAAGTGTGAACCGGGACAGATCAGAGGCTAGCCATTGTGGAATATACTAGCCCTGACTGTCCCAGGGGTATGTTCACTGAAATATGTTTTCTGTGCCCGGAACTCCGCTTTAAGCCCCGGAAGATTTTACCCCCTTCCTGACCAGGGGGTATTTTGCGATTCGGCACTGCGTGACTTTAACGGACACGTGCGATGATGTTCCTAAACAAATTTGACGTCCTTTTTTCCCACAAATAGAGCTTTCTTTTGGTGGTATTTGATCACCTGTGCGATTTTTTGATCATGCGCTATAATCAAAAAAAGAGCGACAATTTTGCAAAAATAACAATATTTTTCAAATTTTTTTTATATGAAATCCCCCCCCCCCCCCCCAAAATGTAAAAATCTAAATTTTTTTAAATTTTTGGCCAATTTGTTTTCTGCTACCTATGTTTGGTAAAAAAAAAAAATCACCATAAGCGTATTTTGATTGGTTTGCGCAAAAGTTGTTGCGTTTACTAACTAAGGGAAAGATTTTAGTCATTTTTGTTGTTTTTTTTTAACGAGTAATGGCGGCGATTTGCGATTTTTTTGCGGGACTGCGACATTGGGGAGGACAGATCGGACCCTTGACTGACATTTTTGACACTTTTGGGGTTACAAGTGACATTACTACAGTAATCAGTGCTATACATATGCACTGTTACTGTAAAAATGACACTGGCAGGGAAGGGGTTAACTTTATTGGAGAGGGAGGGGTTAAGAGTGTCCCTAGGGGCGTGCTTCTAACTGTGCAGGGATGTGGCTGTGTGTGTAACAGCACAGATCAACGGTCCTACATAGCAGGACCGTTAGATCAGTGCTTTTACACAGGGGAGAGTGACAGGTGGCTTTGTTTACACTAGCCACCTGCCTTTCTCCCTTCACAGCGGACGATCGCGAGTGACCGGCGGACATCGGGTCCACCAGTCACACGCACGGAGGTGTCTGTGAACGAGCCGAGGCAGGCGCGCGCCTCTGGCGGTGCGCGCCCGCCCGCTATTGGCGTACCGGTACGTCACTTTGCCTGGCCGGGGCTGACCGCCGCAGTATATGTACTTGCGGTGGTCGGCAACCGGTTAAAGCAACACTTCATTGACCAGACGCCACCAATGTGCTCCTGTGTAAATTTCTCACAGAACAGTCCACTCAGCAGACTGCATGCAGAGGAACTCTAGATCTATTCCTGGACTAATGATGGAATTGTCTCACTGTCTGTGAGGATCCATTCATGTAGATATTCTGCAGGAGGGCAAGTGCAGAAGCTGGTACAGTATTTTATCGAGAGTATTTTTGGACCGGATGGAGTGTGAGACCAGAGGAGATTTGCAGCATATACTACCCCAGAGGGGACCAGGAGTGACGGGAGGAAGAAATACCAATAAGAATATTATCATATGCTATAGAATTTTCAGCATCTGGTAAGAAGCCCTTTTTGAGAGGTGTGGGAAGAGAGTATATATGTTTCCTATCATGAGGGGTCTATTCTCTGGAAGTGGCTGCCTTTTTGCCCTTATTTTAAATCTGCTGGTAAGAAGCCAACTTGCTAGGTGGAGGGATATTGAATTGTCACATCAACACGGGAGCACTGTTTGAATTGTATCCAGCAACAAGTTCTTGCACGTTTATTTTGCACTCAAGGCTTTGGACTTTGAACTGGAAATTTGTTTTGGACATTTTCTTAGGGGAATTTGCACAATATTTTATGTGGAGCACATATTTATGAATGTATTTTTCACTTTGATGAATATTTGATAGATATTTTGTATACTGTCATCTTATTTATTTATTTCACTTGGGAATGACACCTAGTATTTAGCGCACCAGACTAATTTTCACAAGTCCACTCAGCACGCCAAAGTGTGTGATGGATGTCTGTGGTACAAAGTTTCTGAGTTCTGGTTCCAGGGCCCTCAACAGATTCTGAGCAAAGAGGCACTCCCAGAAAATGTGCAAAGCAGTTTCCTCATGGATGAAGGGGCAGTGCCTGTATCTGCTCAAGTTTTTGGCAAGCATAAATGTCCTTAGTGGCAATCCCCCTTGGATTGCCTTCCATGCCAGATCATTGTGCCTGTTGGTAAGTCTCTTCTAGCTCACAGTCTAATGTCCAACTCATACTTACACTACATTACCAAAGGAATTGGGATGACTGCCTTTACACGCACATCAACTTTACTGCATCCCAGTCTTAGGGCCCTTTCACATGGGCCGTCCAGTCAGGTCCGCCTGTCAGTTTTTCAGGCGGGCCTGATCGGACCTTCCAATTTCCTCTATGAGAGATCCTGCTCGCAAAATCCAGACAGATGGTGGTCCTATTTTCCATCTGGCGAAATGGATCAGATGAAAACGGACAGGCGATCCATTTCCATCCAATTTTCCCATAGAGGAGGGCAGGACTGTGTCCCTATCTGCTCTGCTCAGAGGGGCTTAAAGGAGCGATCCCCTACGGAGCAAGTGGACTCCGTTGCACGGAGGCGCCTGTGTGAAAGGGGCCTTAGTCCGCAGGGTTCAATATTGAGTTAGCTTTGCATCTATAACAGGTTCAACTCCTCTGGAAAGGCTGTCCACAAGGTTTAGGAGTGCATCTATGGGAATGTTTAACCATTCTTCCAGAAGCGCATTTGTGCTTTGTGCAGTGGTCCAAATCATTTGGTGGAGGGAGGATTATGGTGTGAGGTTGTTTTTCAGGGGTTGGGCTTGGCCCCTAAAGTGGGGTACACACTAGTAGAAAATCTGCCGAAAATTTCCGCCCGAGGTGAAATCGTCAGATTTTCGGCTAGTGTGTACACAACCTTCAGCAGCCGATGCCGACATTTTCAACGAAAAAAAAAAACGGAGGGACAAACGCCAAAATTTTTATCGTCCGTCCCCAGACAACCAATTTTTGTTTAATGTTTATGCAGTACGTCCGTGAAAAATCGGACTTCACACCTAGGTGTTGCAATAAATCATGTGTTTCAATTAGAATGACATCCCAACACACAGAGTAGGAGGTACGCTGGCATTCACTGTCAAAACAAGTGCAGTTTTAGTTCATTTACCAAAATTGCCAGCATATTCTGAATAAACCTAACCCGCTGGCGGCCCCCTTCCTCTCCTGCATTTACCGGTGCCCGGGAATACGTGGCGTGGATGAGGCACAGATGAGCACCCTGACATGGCATGGATGTGGCACGGATGAGCACTGACGTGGCATGGATGTGGAGCGGATGAGCACTGACGTGGCATGGATGTGGCACGGATGAGCACTGACGTGGCATGGATGTGGCACAGGTGAGCACTGACGTAGCTTTGATGTGGCACGGATGAGCACTGATGTGGCATTGATGTGGCACGGATGAGCACTGAAGTGGCATGGGTGTGGCACGGATGAGCACTGACGTGGCACTGACGTGGCATGGATGTGGCACGGGTGAGCACTGACGTGGCATGGATGTGGCACGGATGAGCACTGATGTGGCATGGATGAGCACTGACGTGACACGGATGAGCACTGAAATGGCATGGATGTGGCACGGATGAGCACTGATGTGGCATGGATGTGGCACAGATGAGCACTGACGTAGCTTTGATGTGGCACGGATGTGCACTGATGTGGCATGGATGAGCACTGACATGGCATGGATGAGCACTGACGTGGCATTGATGTGGCACGGATGAGCACTGAGGTAGCTTTGATGTGGCACGGATGTGCACTGATGTGGCACAGATGAGCACAGATGTGGGATGGATGAGCATGGATGAGCACGGATGTGGCATGGATTCAGGTTCAGGAACGGCGTCTCAGAACTATACAACCACTTTGCGGCCGTATTTTTACAACGGCCGGTCGGAAAGTGGTTAAATTGTCATCTATGGGGATTTTTGGACACCATTGTTTTTGGCAATATCGCAGGTGCACGCAATATTAGGACATGGAATATTTGGTATCTATTTACTTGATGCAACCTCATCTATTTTATTTTACCTAAAAATGGGTATTATATAGTGTGGTTTTGCACTAAAATTGCAACCATCACCTTTTTATTCTACATGTCCTCTGCTATCAGAAAATATATAATGTTCTGGGGGTTTAAGAAGTAATTTTATTGCCAAAAATTAGGATTTTTACATATATGCAAACAATTAAAAAATATTGTTCTGGACCCGAACTGGAAAAACATGGATGCTCGACCAAAATAAATGTGCATACACTTAAGGAAAGATATTTTATGAGGAAAAACCTTGCAAAGGCCATCAACACACCTGCCATTTATTACCCAGAACTGGATAGTGATAAACACAAGAAGTGTTTTTTTTTTTCTTTCTCTGAAAATAATCAGTTCATGGGCACTATTATGAGTGTTTAGGAGAAAATACTATATTTTATTAAACATTATAGAAAATAGTCTATACACAAAGTAATGTGAATTGAAATACCTTTTTATTACCCATTATTACACTGTCCAGGCTACAAGCCTTAAGTCTAGGCACTGTAGCCACTCCTGTGTTTGCATTAACTTGGCCCAGCCATTTTCACACCTCTAGAAGCAAGGACAATGCCAAATTTCATGAAGTGTTTATTCACACTGTCTAGATGGCACGCAGCAGCAATGTTGTTGTCTGGAGACACCCATTTAATTGATTGCCAGTCATTAGAGCTAATTAACATATGTTTTCCGCTTTGATACCTCTTAATCATATGTTTGTATGTAATCTAATTGATGGTGAATATCATACTCAAAAGTCAGAATAATATATCATTAAATAACATTTATTTATCCAATATACAGTGGATACAGAAATGCACACATATCACAGCAGTAGTTATTTTAACAAGCAGGGTTTGTAGTAAAGTGTACTGTTTGTCAATAATTAGCAATTTAATTGCCATTTAATATGTCTAATGACTGTATTATCAAATTATCTAAGTGCTTCAGATTGTAACGATTTTGTAGAATGGAAGGTTTCATGTACAAGCTTTTATTGTCAATGCGCTAGTAACATATGAAATAGTTAAGTAATAAAAAAAAAACTAAAAAAAAAATCCAAATAAAAAAGGTATATATTACTAAAACTGAGAACTAGTTTACCTATGATGTTATAATCATAGGAAACTATCATATGCAACACATCAAACTGATCCTTAGGTAGGTTAAACAATTTGCTTGCTCAATATATTGCTAAAATGTAATGTCCAGTACTGAAATAAATCAAAAAAGCAGGTCATCACTAACACAAGCTTCTGTCCAGCATGGCTGAAACTCATCTAGGAAGTTTTGCAATGAGAATTCCTGATATGCACT